>NC_137943.1:23482551-23750051 GCF_963969265.1 Rhamphochromis sp. 'chilingali' | reverse complement strand
CGCTCCTGTCCTGGAGCCCTTCCTGGGTGCTGAGCAGAGGGCTGAATTGCTCAGAATCTGCCAACCTGAAGATGTAGAGTGTCTGCAGTACCACCTGAGAGCAGCCTATGGGTACCGTCCAGCCCAAGGTCCAGCTCCATCTTATGCTGCCCTCAAATGCAACCCAAAGGATCCCCACTGCATGGCTTCCCTGGTCCAGAAATATCCTACTGGCTTCTACCACTTGATGCAACCCAGCTGTGACCCAGCTGTTGATCCTCTGTGTGCAACCAACGCTCCCGCTCCTCTGGCTGCTAAAGAGCAACACTGCAACCCCCTGTTTGATGCAAGCTGCAACCCCCTGACTGCTACCAGGCTGGCCAGCCTGACCAAGCCTGTGGTGAAGTACGCCCCCATGAATCAGCCTGCACATCCTGCTGCTCCTCTGTCCTGCGACCCTCGCTACGACCCATACTGCATACTGGCAGCTGCTGCTGCTCTGCGCAAGCTGCCTCCACAGCTACCAGAGCACCAGGTCTGAATCTGAAGTCCTGTAAACAGGCTTGAATTTTTCTGTCATTTCATCTAATCTAGTGTAATCCTTCTGACTGAATAATTCTTTAATTCATCTTTTCTTTAACATTTGGTCTGTTTAATAATGTAGTAAAATGATATTGATGTTGAATAATGCTTTCACGGTCTGCTTTGCATCTGTTTTGATCCAAAAACATATGAATCAATCAATCAATCAATCAATCAATCAATCAATCAATCAATCAATCAATCAATCAATCAATCAACCAGGTACACTACAAACTTGGTGTCCGTGGCAAGACCAAGGAGGGCTACGACTGCTATGTGCATTATGACAGAGACTGCATCCCAGTCGAGAGTAGTCGTGAGGCTAAGGCTGACGTCATGGCTCCAGCCAAGCTCTTCTGCCATCCATTTGACCCCAACTGTCACAAGTTTGCTCCACCCTCTGGTGCCAAGGCCATGAAATCAAGTGAAGATGGCATAATCCTGCCTGATCCAGACTGCGATCCTGAATACGACTACAACTGCCGCCTGCGTCGTGCTAAGCCCGCCGCCGCAGCCTCCGCTGCAGATGAGCCGGCCAAGGAGGCTGCCGGTCCACAGCTTGCTGTTCCACGCTTCGAAGATTTCCTCAGGGGCGTCATGAACCAGTACAAATAGATTTTAAAATAAATCAGTCTCAGAACCAACACCTGCTGGGCAATGCAGCTCACTCTGCAGTCTCTAATTTTCTTCGACCACAACCTCCGACAGAAGCCTTAAGGCTTTACCAAGCTTCAGATCAATCATAAAACAATGCAGCTTTTAAATAATCCATCTCACTCTCTCAAACAAGGTGAAGGCTTCCTAGTTTTAGTCTGGTCTTATAAAGCAGGAACAAGAAAAGAGTGCCATGCCACGTATAGCACCGTGTGTTATGTTTGTATGTTTGTCGAAAAGAGGCGTTTGTATAGATGTGTGGTAGAGTTAGGTTACTTTGAATTTAAATTAGTGGGCAGGATTTTCTCTCTGTTGTACATTCTCTTTTACTTGAGTGTATTTAAAGTTAGTTTCAGTGGTTTTCTGTAACTTTGATCCTCACAGAGCTTCATTTGTTTAGATTTTGTAAAGTTCTAAATAAAGAAAAAAAATCACTTGAATTTAATTTCTAGATAATTGTTGTTTACACTGCGGTCACAGACACATCTGCTTGGCAGCTAAACATAGAAAAAGAGAAGAATCAAAACACAGAGTCAATCTATTCCAAATACTGTGATGCTTACTCTGTGATTATACACATCATTTCCATGCATCAGTCCCCAGCTGTTGCAGTGAACATGCAGGGGTGTATTGTGCCAGCTGGCAAACAGTGTTAGGCTTTCACCGGTTTGTGCCCATTATAGAAACAGCTTATTGCTGCAACATGTGCAACAATAAGCTGTTTATTTCCAAATACAATTACCATAAATAGATATTATAAATATAAATATATATTTTGAAAGGTAGTAAGCAACCCTGCAAGACCCCTGATGAATGTTTTTGAGGTTAAAGGCAGTGATTTTCTGTTCATTTTGCTTCTATTGTCAGAGAAACACGAATGCAGACAGGAAATGATGAGGCTAATCATGGCAAACACTATGGGTGTCACAGGAAGTGACACCCATAGTATAGAAACTAGCTGCACCTGAGCTAGCCGTCATGGATGGAGTTAATGGATCTAACTGCCAACATTGTTTCTTAGTTTGGGCAAATAGAATATCTATAATATGTATGAGTTAATCACAAATGCCCTGTTTTTCTTACAGGAAAGGTAAGTCCTTTAAAATGCTAGCATTCTGCTAATGCATGAAGATGATGGGCCAGGTAACAATTTAGGCCTGGACATGCTCACTTGATTGAACCCAATTCCAAACAACAGCTAAAACAGACATTGTTAAGTATCATTAAATCAGAGGTGGGTGAAGGTGTTTGCTGCTAGAAATTCTTCAGTTCATTCAAGTCCAAATTGCACAAGCTCTGAATGAGCTCATGCGGCGGTGACATCCCATAAATTTACAGAAATATAATTAGCAATGATTAAAACCTAGTGACTACTTTAAGGTTAGGCTTACCCCACAAAATATATTTTTTTAGGTTACAGCTCCATGGTGACCAATTCATTCATCTGAAGCGCAACCTGCTGTGTAGCTGGAAGTCCAGAGTATGGAGCTAAAAGCTTAAAGGACCAGTTATGCCAATGCATTAGAGCATGGATGTCACATTCATTTTAGATTGCAGGTCACATACAGCCCACTTTTGTGTTCTGGACCAGTGAAACCCTCCTTTCTGCCACTTTCTGCCAGTGTAAAGAGGTTTAACTCCGCATTTCACTCGCTGGGCCCACGTCCTTAGTTGAGGTTTGACAGCGTTTTAGTAGATAGAGGTGAATGGCTTGGACACGAATTGAGCTGCGGTTTGGGGAAGGCCTCAAAGGGGACTGGTGGTGGCTCCTGGGCCTGGCAGATCCCCATGTACTAAATAGAAGTGAAGAAGTTAATGAATTGAAAAGGGGAGGAAGGGTGGGGCACGTAAACAAGAACGGACAGCTTGTAGAGCTGGGGGAACTTATATAGATGAGAAGCGAAAGGAGCTCATGGTCCGAACTCATGGTCCCGCTCCCGAAATTCAGATACTTTATCTCCAATTAATCTGTCAGAGATCTAAATATATGAAAAAAGTACAGTTTTAACAGCATATTTAAAGAAAAACTGATGTAGTAAATAACAAATCTGTCAGCACAACTCTTTGGGTTTAAATTATAAGAAATAAATGTGTCAAATATTGTGTGTCCTCTAATTATAAAAGTTTTTGTCAATTAACAGAAAATGTCCTATTTTTAATTGTTTATTTTAGTGGGGACAAACTGTACGAAGAATCAAAACACATTTCTATGTCTCTAACTGTTGTGTCATTTAATTATTTATCTTTTACTATATTGCTTTGGTGTAGTATGACCTGATCAGCAGGAAAAACTTTAAAATCTATGAAAATACAATACTGGAGTCTTTGCCGTGCTGATTCTGGACCCCTAATCAGAGAAATCTTGATGGTACACATGATTTGAGATATTTTAAAGATTTCTAAACTGAATGTCATGTCATTTGTTCAGTTTATCACTAGACATGTAAAGAATCTCAGTGTGATCAAGTAATGAGAAACAGGAAATGAAACTGCTAGCGTAGTTGTTTTAGGATTGGTTATTCTGGCAATGTTAATCAATGCAGGCTTTCTAGCCTGTACGCAGCTGCAAACTGGCATTTTTGCTGTTACTGTACAAACCCCCACATTTATTGTAAATCAAGCATATCCTAACTCAGGAGATCTGGGAGACTCCTGCAACTTCTTGAGTTTCTGTTTTCAGGTTTTATAAAGTTTTCAATTTTTTGAGCACAATTTAATCCCCAGAAGAAGACAAATGTTAGCAGTTGCTTATCTTGTTCTATTTTAAATAGAGTTCGTGTGCCTGTGCTTGTCTGGTTGTAACAGGGCTGTTGAGTTTTAAAATCTGCTTTTTTTCCCCCTGCATTTTTATTAAATAATAGCTGTACATGTTAATATATTCAGCTTCCTGTAGACCATAAAAAGTAATATGTGTACTTCAGCACATAGATGGGGTCATTTTATATATTTCTTTATGGGTTCATACAGCTCTCTCCACACATAACAGAATCAGAGAGTCTACCAGCTGATCACAACAAAAATGAGACCCAACATTCACTTTGGATGATGAATGAAGGCATTTTTCTCAGTCTTTATTTAAGAAGTAGTTGGTGTTGCCGTTTGGTGCTGTTTTTCCCTCAAAACCAGAAACTCCACATTTCAGAAATGGGCTGCAGCTGTCGGATACAAGGATTGCTTTTCAATAACAAACGTTTCAGCAGCTGAAGCACACAACAGTCACCTGGAGCAGGCAAACGCTGTTGGCGATGACAGTTTTAAAGGCAGACAATACACAGCTGGGTCCTGTAATGACTACCTGCATGCAACATGTGTGCAAGTAAGCGCTGCGTGTTGCTAATTGTAGCTGTTGTCCTGTAAAGTTTGACTTGTGCTGAGCTCTTGTGCTTGTGATGGAATTAAAACGGTCTGCATCAGACCAGCGTGGTTTACCCTGCTGTGTCTGTGAGTTCAAAGGGTCTTACTTTCTTAAGTGTAGTGAAGGACCGAAGGTTTTACATTGTAGTGCAAGTCCTTTAAATGAATACTGCTTTATTTCTGTACAGAACTTTTTCATTTTGATATACAATATACAATATGTGCAAGATCCAACTAATCCACAGACTCTTTCAGTTACCATAGGAACATGCCTATCACATGCTGTTACAACAATTTAACTTCACTGGGCTTGGGGAGGCACATGTACTCCACCGTGCAAAGGCTGGATTAAAATCTACATTTGGGGAATAATTATTGCTCACTTACAAAGAAATGAACAGTCTCTAAATTTTATGGTTTATTCATTTTATATGGTGGCAACAAAAATCCAGAATAAAAACATTACCTTAAAGTTAGAAATTGATTTTGGCATCATTGAGTGAAATAAGTACTGGATCCCCAACCATCCACCCATAGATGACAAGTGATTACAATCAAGCAATCAGTCAATCAGTTACAGACATGTGCTTTATGTATAAAGTACACTTAACATAATCAGTTTCTTTGACCTCTCCACCATCATGGGCTACATCAAAGAGCCACCAAAGGATGTCAGGGTTAGAAGTTAGCAGGAAGTTAGCTCGCTACTTTCCACCTAAATATGATATGGCACGTTCTGACTGAGATTTCTGAAAAAATAAAAACGTACAGCTCTGCCATCTCTTCCAACATAAATGAAGACAGAAAACTAAACAGCAGTGACATTTGTAGGGTTACTGAAGTTGGACTAGCTGGTATATAATGATGTGCTATGTGATCGCTAGCAACACAGTTTTGTTTGCATAACATAAACACAGTGAAGCTGGAGGATGAACGCTAACTTTTTCCACTCGATAAAAGTTAACGTGAGGGTTCCTGATGGTTAGGGACAAATGCAATTGCATGGCAGGATGCTGTAAACGGACCTAACTTCAGTCAGGAGAACCTCTGAGATAATCCATCCACAATACGAGGTTAGTCATTAATATACTGCAACAACATAGGAACAGAGCAGCTGCAAGAGGATTCAACATTAATGAATCAATGGTACAGAAATGTCGGAAGCAAGAAGAATGAGTTGAGTAAAATTTGACTTACCTGACTGTTTTATTTTGCTTACTGTGCCTTATAATCCGGTGCGTCTGCGTCTTATGGTCCGAAAAATACGGTATTTGGAAGCAGATAAAATATAAAATGACCATTAATCTTCCTCGATCTGGGGATTCACACAGAATCCTGCCTCATGGCGTGAGGATGATCCTGAGAAAGGTGGTGGATCAGCCCAAAACCACAAGGGAGGAGCTTGTTGACGATCTAAAGGAATTTGGAACCACAGTCACTAAAACACCATTGGGAATAGGTTGAAATCTTGCAGCCCCTGCAATGTCCCCCTGCTCAAAAAAACACGTGAACAGCTCTATCTAAAGTATGCCAGAAAATGTCTGACAGAGAAGGGTTGAGAAAAATCTTTATTTACTGTTACAACAAGTTGTAGATTACTCATTTATGATCTGCACGACTCAGGTCAGCTGGTTGTTGTTTGTGGCTTTCCAAACATGTGCTGCCAACAGGGAAGCTGCATAGTGCACTCTGGTTGAAGACTGTTTGTCCCATTACTACTGTACTTTTAAAATTTAGATTTACTACTCAATATAGTGAGGGCCGATATATTGGTTGGGCTCTACATAGAAGGCATAAGTACCTAAAGACAGACCGGGAAATGCTGGGGAACTAGAACTACCGCTACGACCAAAACGACTTGATATCACCGTGATAGTGTGCACTGTTGATCTTGAGTGAAATTATGCCGTGGAAACAGCAATTTTCATTTTTAAAACATTCTGAAATAATTGAAAGAGTATATCACATATGGACAAATTCGACGGGCCATTAATTTGAAAGGCAAAATCAGACCAACATGAAATTTACATGGTTTTACTGTCGGGTTGGATACTGTTGATCTAACGTGGAATTACCCTGTGGAAACCGAAATCTTCCTTTTTAGAGCGTTTTGAAATCGTTAAAAGAGTAGGTCGTATATGGGCAATTTGAAAAAGCCTTTATTTTGGAAGGCAAAATCAGAATGACTTGAAATTGACATGGTAACATCGTGAGGTTGTATACTGTTGATCTAAAGTGGAATTAGCCTGTGGAAACAGCAAAATTCTATTTAAGAGCATTTTGAAATCGTTCCAAGAGTAAGTCAGATATGGGCAATTTTAAAAGACTTTTATTTTGGAAGGCAAAATCAGAATGACTTGATATTGATATGGTATCACTGTGGGGCTGTATACTGTTGATCTAAAGTGAAATTATCCTGTGGAAACAGGATTTTTTCTATTTAGAGCATTTCAAAATCGTTACAAAAGTAAGTCATATATGGGCAATTTCAATGGGCCATTACTTTGGAAAGTAAAATCAGACTGACTTGATATTGACATGGTATCACTGTGGGGCTTTATACTGTAAATACAGAGTGAAATTATCCTGTGGAAACAGGAATTTTCCATTTTAGAGCATTTTGAAATCACTGAAAGCTAGGTCAATTGTGGACAATTTGAAAAGGCTTTTACTTTGGAAGGCAAAATCAGAATGACTTGATATTGATATGGTATCACTGTGGGGCTGTATACTGTTGATCTAAAGTGGAATTACCCTCTGGAAACAGGAATTTTCCATTTTAGAGCATTTTGAAATCACTGAAAGTTAGGTCAATTGTGGACAATTTGAAAAGTCTTTTATTTTGGAAGGCATAATCAGAATGACTTGATATTGATATGGTATCACTGTGGGGCTGTATACTGTTGATCTAAGGTGGAATTACCCTGTGGAAACAAGAATTTTTCATTTTAGAGCATTTTGAATCGTTAGAAGATTAAGTCAATTATGGACAATTTCAAAGGGCCATTACTATGAAAGGCAAAATCAGACTGACTTGATATTGATATGGTATCACTGTAAAAAGACTGTGGTTGGAAAGTGTTGATATAAAGTTCAAATAGTATTTGGAAATACGACTTTTGCTTTTAAGAGCATTATGAAGTCATTGAAAGAGTAGTTCAAAAATGAAGATTCACAGGGCTTTTACTTTGAAATCCAAAATAAGATGGCCTTGATAGTGACAGGGCACAATTAGGGTACAAGGCTGTGTCATATAGATCTAACATTAGAGTTTGTAAAAAAAAAAAAAAAGAAGCCTAAATTATATGTTATTATGTTCTTAACATATCTGTTGATTCACTCGAAGTTGGCTTTTATTTTGAAATCCGGTTTCCACATCCATTCCCGTAATAATTTGAATACACAGGGAACGTAAAACAAACTGGAGGCTGGCTTGACTTCAAGTCTCGAATTGGAGGCTGGCTTGACACAAGTCTCACTTTCCCTGTTGACAAGTAATGTTGAACCAAGTCAGCGGACTTTGCTGAACTGCACCTGTGCAGATTCAGATGGAGCTGCAGTGTAATGATGCACTCAAGGGAAAGTACGACACTGAATGGCCCGCACAGTTTATTAGTTCCATTCCTGAAGCAACGCCCAGCTCCGTCTACATGCGGCTCCAACCCTGTGAATGCTTTCATTTATTTTTTCTGGGGGTTTTTGGCAGCATGTTCATATTTCTAACTTGCATAATTTTGACAGGATATATTTTTATGAAGAGCAAAATATTTAAAGTTAAAGGTTTTTTTTAAAGTTTATTTAATCTGGAATAATATTCCTGTGTTTTTATTCATATTTTGTGGAGTTTATATACTGCTGGGCGGGTGCTATGATGTTATTGATGTTGAACTTGTTTTATCTTATTTTATTTATAAGGTTAATTATTAGAGTTTCCAACCGTCCCGTAAAAAACGGAATCGTCTCCTATTCGGAGAAAATATTGCGCGTTTCGTATTGAGGTGAAAAGGAGCACAGTTTGTCCCGGACTTCAGCTACAATGAAAAAGACACAAAGCTGGAGTTATTCTGTCTTTGCTGCACAGCTGCCTCTTCTTCTCTCCCCTCCCTCTCCTGTTTCCAGGGCTGGACTGGGACAAAAAAAATCGGCCCGGGCATTTTGACTAGAGACCGGCCCACCAAAAATGTGACGTCATTCAGGGGTAAAACCGCAAAGGATTCTGGGAACTTGTGGCAAGAGGTACTAGCGCATGCAGGCTTTCAATTGAACTCAGTTACACAGCGATAAAAAGAAACATAAAAAATGGCAAGAAGCTGTTGTATTATTAATTGCAATAGCCGGTGTTGTGCCAAAAAGTGATTGTCTGCCAAAAACTGATTTCCGGTATTTGCCACAAACTGATTGCTCGTATTTAAATTGCTATAAGTAACTTGTTGGCCTATAATATGTGAAACATATGTCAAATGCATCTCTCATGGATGACATAAAGTCATCTCTCCATAAAGTCATCTCTCCATCTCCATCTGCTGCTCTTCTGTCTCCTCTGTCACAGACTTCTCCACTTTTGATGATAAATCAGCCTGGTGCAACATGTAAGGATTGGCACAATTTGTTAAGATTTTGAGGAGTTTGAGAAACTAACCTTAAGCATAAAATAAAATTTACTATCAGTAACTTCATAGCACCCGCCCAGCAGTATATAAACTCCCTCATGCTAGCTAGTACGCAGTACCAGTTATTCTAAGCGACTGTAAAAAGTTAGCATAACGAAAACAAACTACAACTAAACTTGGTTTATATCTGACACAGATAGACAGCAGGTCATAACTTCTTACCTGAAGTTCAGTTCCTCTGCCACTATGCCTCCTCTTGCCTCCCCTTTCCCTTATCCACCTGCTGGCCTCCACCACTTGCTGATGTTGCTAAATCTGTGGAAGCTATGCCATAGCTACCGCCAAACAATTCAGTTATTTTTACACATTTGGCAGCGTCTGCCTGAAGGGCTTGTTTCTTTTTGGCCCTAATTTTTTCTGCACCTCCTTTCCTTTTTTTGTTCTTCATTTTCTTTAGTTCGTCTATAACACAGGTGTCAAACTCTGGCCCGCGGGCCAAATTTGGCCCGCAGCCTAATTACATTTGGCCCGCGAAGCCATACCAAATTACTATTAGAGCTGGCCTACTGGTATTATACAGCTAATATATATATTGTTTAGTATTAAGCTTTGCTTGTTCCATATTCAGTTTTTCAGCAAAACTTGTTTGAGTCCATAAGAAAAGATTCATTCTTATATCTGGAGGAATAAATATATTTCAATAAATATTAACGTTAGCCCACGACTTTGTTCCAGTTTTGAATTTTGGCCCACTGTGTATTTGAGTTTGACACCCCTGGTATAAGATTGCTAAACAAGGGGGAGGGTGCATCCGACCTCCTCGGCTGTAATTGGTCCAGCCCAGAGTCGATCATGACCAATTGGCCAATCCAACACCTTTCATTATTTATACCCTTCCAAAAAAAAAAAAAAAATCGATCGGCCCATAAAAACAAAAAATCGCCAGCGGCCCACCGGGCAAATGCCCGGTATGCCTGATGGCCAGTCCAGCTATGCCTGTTTCTACTTCAATCATGAAACTGATCAATGATCAGCTGATTTTGCCAGTATTTTCCCACATTTTCTAGATTCTGTACCAGTACTCTGTGTAAAATGCCATCAAAAAGTCAATTAAGTTTTATTCTTTCTCACCTGTCTTTCTGTCTCCTTTCACTTTTTGAAGGTTGCCATGTTAGAAAAAATATTTTGCCCTGCCATGCTGTTTATTGATGTGGCAAATGAATGGTTTATGAAAATATATCTAAATCTGTCATCAGTAATCAGTAATGATCATGTCTCACCTCTAGTCTCCTCTGTCTTAATTTCAGGTTTTCACCATGTGTTGTAGATAGTTTAGGAGGTTAACTCGACCAAGCAGTCTACTTTTGGGTACTGTTTAGAATACCAGAATAGGGAGCATGGTGTAGGCTTAAGTTTATTAGACTGATACATATATACCAACAAGACAGTGTACATCACTGTGACAACAGCGTTTGTTTTCATTCAAAGGCTTTATGGTTTTTCCTATAATACCTGGTGGGCTGGTCTCTAGTCAAAATGCCCGGGCCGATTTTTTGTCCCAGTCCAGCCCTGGTTCACCCTGATAACACATCATACATGATGCAAATTAAATGAATCTTAAAATGTGAATCTTGATATTTCTCTTTATTATTAGGTACAAAAATTACATTAAAATAAATTCTAGGGGTGTTCTGTCACACGGAAAGTGTTACTCTTTTACATGACATGGGTAACATCGGTCCTGGACTGTAGTTGTAACTTGTTTGTCATAAACACAAAACCATCTTGCTAAAATCTACTGTGTGAATTCTTTTACTGCTTTTGCTTTTATCAGATCTCATCGTGCCCTTCAATCCTGACTGTGAAGCCGTTTCACTCAGATCATTTTAGCACAAATTCAATTATTAAAGGTGACCTACTAATTAAATTTTCAAAATTTAATTTGCTTCATTTAAGCCTCAATCCAATAAACCATTTCCTGTGTAAATGTGTTTAACTGAGATAAAGAAGACAAAGTACAACATTTCAGAGGCGCTTTCACCTCATTTTGGGGTGTTAGGCTTCATGTTTGCATGTCACCTCCAGCAGGGGGGGCTGACCTCTCAGAGCTCATTGCTTCAGCTGCTTCAGGTTATCCAGCTGTCTGACAGAATCACTCTCCGTCTCAGTGTGCGTGTCAGGCCTGCCTTAATAAAGCCTTCATTGTCAATAAAAGTCCTTTCTCTTAATTAATCAATTTATCCAGCATCGGTTATGTCAGCAGTCCAACTCCTCGCTGATACAAGTGAAAACATTTTAAAATCCGAGCAGTACGAAACAATTCATCACAGATGAAACTTTGATATCTTTCGGTGTGAGACGTGTGAGAGCGGCATAAAGTGTCAAAGCTCAAAATTGAATTTCATTAAAGGTCGTCTCGGGGGAGCAAAGATCAAACCGTGTGAGGAGGAGAAAAAGAAAATGTTTGGAATCAATTTCACGCCTCCGTAAAGAATAATTACTGTGGATTTTAAACATTATGATATTAAGATAAGCGCCTTTCAGCCTGTCACAGCGGAACGCATTTAGTCTACTGGTTTATCACGCCTGCCTGTTTTGTGTTAATTACTAAATTACTGATGAGTTTATCTGCCATGAAAACCCTTTTTTCCCCTCCTACTCCTGCCTGTGATTTAGATAGATAGATAGATAGATAGATAGATAGATAGATAGATAGACAGACAGACAGACAGACAGACAGACAGATATGGCACTAAATGCACATAAATTCCCTTGAGATTTGTCTCTGAATTATTCACATCTAAAAATCTATATCCATGTGCAACACACGTACATTTATTATCCCTACAGGGTCCACAGCCAGCTTCAGTATTGGTGGTTAGATTTTTTATTTTTATTTTTTTAAAGGAGCTTTAACTTGCAGGTTTTCTTATGCTCACCATTTCCAAAGCAGCCATTTTTATCCAGAGTCCAACCTTTATTTAGAGGCAGGATGACAAAACTAATGGACACGATATTTATTAATAACTCAAAGGCACAAACATGCTGCATTTGGTCAAAACTAAAGTGAAAGGTGGATATCTGAGCTTCAGTGGCTCTTCGATTAGTCTGCGCTGTTTCTGGTTGAGGTTAGTGGGATTTTGAGTTGACTAAAACCTCCCCACCAATAAACTAACTGAGTCTAAAGTAGCAATTTGAAGACAGGATTTCATTTTCTTTGCTTTGTCCACGGGATTGCTTTTTTTATATGAGTGAAGCAATAAAGTGAAAAGGTAGACTATAGCTATAAATTGACAAGGCCTCGACTGTAGCGGCCCGTAGGGAGCCCTGTGCTTGTGCTACAGATGATAATTATGTTTTTTTTGGACGACTCTGTGCACTCTGCATTATCTTACTGTTTCAGAGGTGATGGGAAATGCTAATGGTTAGCAGTGTGGGAGAGTAAAAGTTGTGCGAGAAAGCAAGTGTGACAAGCAGAGTGGGTGAGTCATTTGAAAGGTCAGCACTGTATTAGCTCTCTGTGTGCTTTTGAATTAAGTAATCTGATGAACTTTCTGCATATCGATGTGTTTTTTTTTCTTTTTTGCTGTGACTAAAGTAAAGCAGATGCTACACGATTGGTTTTAGTGCGAGTGTGAAAATTCAGCTTTTTGTTTTTGTTTTATGTTATTTTATTTCCCATTTTATTTTGGTAGGGAAATGAAAAGAATAAGCCGATTGTGTTTTTAATTTCTAATTTTGTGTTTCCTGTTAAATGAAAACGTATCACCTTATTCTCCCTTAAACATTTTTGTGTTTCAAGCCAGCGGTAGATGACAGAAAAAAGCACAAACATAAAGAGAAACCCCGCAGAGATTCTCAGCTGTACTGCTTCTTTTCTTAAAATGTATTTTCCTACATAAACATTCTTCCTAATATATCTAGCCTCTTTTATTGTCACACAGAAAAGAGCCCGCAGCTGCAGGGGAGTAATTGCACCAAGATATTTCAGTGCTATTTCTTCCCTGCCAAGACTGTTTGAGCCTGTTTCATTTCTGAATTATAATACAGAGGTAATTTTTGTTTTCTCTGATGAATTAAAGTTGTATTACTCTTTATGCAGTTGTGCCTTTGGTCTACCATGTTTGCTAAGGGACCAGAGGGAGAGAACGGTAAGCTGTCGGCAGCTGCTGTACGACACGCTCAAAGACTTTTTCATAATTTCTGTCTGCATGTGAAGCTAAAACCTGTCAGTTACTCCTAAAGTTAGAATACTCAAGTCTTTCTACTATAAGCAATGAATGTTAACCTGCTCATTTTAGTGTACTTTTTCCCACTAGAGTTCATCTTAGGAAGTTCTTGATTCTGGTGAATTTTTATTGCGTAAACACAGATTTGGGCTTTAGTTAAGTCTTGTAATTACTTCCAGGACTAGCTGGCTATCTGGAACAGGCTCTGACCAGTAACGTAACATGAAAACATTTTTAGTCAGGTGACCACCTGCAGATTTCAGACTCCCGACAGTTAACTGTAGTTTACAGACTGTAAAGCACTACATGCAAAACGTTGCCAGAAATTGACAGCTAGCTGGGCAACTGTTGCTGTATTTAGGAGGCCGATTTAGTGGAAAATGTAAATATTGCAGTCTACTTTAAAACAAGATTCATAATGCCTCTGACCGTACATTTATTTGGTTGTAAAAAGCAAACTTTGTGATGCTAATCTAATCTTGTTCAGCAATAATTAGATTAAAATGATTTTCTGACTGGCAGTATGGATAGATGGGCAGGTTTTACTAAAACAAACAAACAAACAAACTAAATAAATAAATAAATATCAGATGGCTCAAAGCATTTTGTAAAAAATGAAATGAAACTGAATGCACGGGAAACATGATGTGCATTTACTCTGATGAACCTATTTCTTCAATGAAACTTCAATCTGTCATGTATGGCTCCTGCTGTAAAAGGGATTTTTTTTTTTTACTATTTCCAGTTGCCTACATGAGAGAGTGACTTTGCCTCCACACCTCCCAAACTCCCAGTAGCTCTTTGTGGATTTACACAACTGAATTCAACAAGATGCACAAAGTTTGACCAGCTATCACGGCTGATGTCCATCTCCTACACTGACACTACACTGTTTAAACTGTCTTTACATTAAACAGTATACAGTTGGTATAAAGGTGGAATTCAGTGAATGAATGCAAATTGCAAATTCGTCTCTGCTTCGCTTGATGTAACCGAAATCTGACCATGAGCACCACAGGTACTGTGTACCAGTCCAACACAGAGCTTTACACCACGTTAATGCAAGCTAAACTCTTCATCCTTAGTTTGTTTTGCAGGCTGTTTCACAATAATTTATCAAAGCACATCATATACAGATCAATACAGATCCAATATGTGATTAAAATGATGACATTATATGCAAGCTTAAAATTTGCAGTTTATCGAGCGTCACCGAGCAGTAAATCTATCTTCTTCCTTTCCTGTCCTGTTTGTCTTCCTACATTTTTCTCAGAGTGAAGTTAGCTCGCACTCTTTTCTCTCCCTGTGAAATACAGCAGCAACACGCTGTGCGACAAACTGCACACAAGCAGTTTGTGTGTTTGTGTCTGACCTGACTTGTATTATCATACAATGCGGACTGTTCCATAAATAAACACAGTCTGAAGCAATGATGGATTATGTAAAAACTTCCCTGACAATTCAATCCAGTTATACTATCTGTCTTCTCGATAATGAACACAAAACAGCTTTCTTTAGTAGTGTTTATTAATGAGTTATTAACGTGATAGAGCGGCTTTTTGTGAATGCAAGATGAAGTACTTGAGCACTTTTCCCACCCATTAACAGGCCATTATAAAAAAAAAACATTAATGTGTTGTGGCCAGAGGTGGGAAATAACGAAATAATATAAAGTACAAAGAGTTACTGTACGTGAGTATTTAGTTTTCTTACAACCTGTTACTTTTACTCCCTACATTTTTAAACAAATATCTGTACTTTCTACTTCTTACATTTTCAAAAGAGGCTCGTTACCTTAGGTTTAACAGTAATCATTTAGCATTCAGTTTCTGATGGCACAAAGTTCTGCCCATATACCTAAGCTGTGGTTGCGGTGGTTACCGTGGTTGCGTCTAGCTAGCACTACAGAAGAGGAGGAAGCATGAAGGGAGTCTGTTTTGTTTAAGTAGTTACAAATGCAATGTTTCTATCAGCTCAACAAACATCAGCCTTTGTTTTCATGCATTTAGCTTCAGAAGCTCGGTATAGAGCCACTGAAATCAGTTTATTTCAGTACAAGAGGACAATCCACTTGATGTGACTGAAGAGTCAGTATACTGAACCTTGTGTTGTCATTTTTTACTGTGCTTGTTTTCCTAAGGCCATGAATGAATCTGCAAGCTCAAAAAGTAACTGAATTTTCTCTCTTTCTTCAATCTGAAAGCGAAGCCATGAAACAAAATAAAAACTGAGCCTGTTCAGCATTGCCATAAAACAGACATCCTTTACGTCTCTCAACAACTGCTCTTTCCTTCCATAAACCCCATAAAAAGGGAGATATTGATGGTTGTCAGCTGATCTGATCAATGTTGGCTGGCCACTTCTTTAATTCATTAACCACATGGTGCATGGGCTTTCAGATGCAATCTATCCTTGAATAACAGTGAGCTGCCCTGACAGGCTTTGTCATCGATCTGCCGCAGCTCGGCGGCTCCGCCAGCAGAGATCAAACCCGCTGGTAAACCTGGGGACGCCGGCTGTTTGTTACCGTCGACTCACACCAACAGGAACAAGGACGGGAGCGGGAAGATGAGGGAGGCAGGAGGAGACGGAGTGGGAATAAGGGACAGCTGTGGTTTTTGCTGGATATTTGCACGAAGATACAGTAAACACAGAGAGTGGAAACTAGAGACGGAGACAGACAAACACACATGGACAGATGGAGACTTAGAGAAAAGCTGACAGGAGGAGCGAAAGAAAAAAAATGAGGGATGGAAGTTGACAGATGCACAGATAAACAAACTGTGGGGGTTGGGGGTAAAGGAGCTGGAGGCACCCTGGGGTGTTCAGTGATCAAAAACCAGTAAAGTACATTGTTGTTTTGCAGGTGGCGATTTTTAGCTAACTTGCTACAAAGCTTCTTGGCCTTGGAGGCTGCGAGGGAGACCCGGGCAGAGTGGGAGTTTCACTGGTGCTTGAATCAGCACGGCGGAGGTTTGTGCTGACAGTGCTTCAGCGAGGCCTCGGCACTCTCTCTTCCAAAGAGCAGGGGGGATATCATTACGTCCAATCAAACCTGCAGTCCATGAATGGCAATGAAGAGAATAAGAATAAGAAGGAGACAGTGCAGGTGAATAAGCTAACTGAAATTATCTCCCCTGTACATTTATTACACCCTCAGCACAGCAGTACCAAACAGTTGCACTGCCTGAGTCTGTGAGCCACACTTTAGATTCAGGACACGAAGAGCATCTGCAGTCTGTTCATCAAAAGTTTAAAATGAAAAGCTTCAGTGTGAGCGCTGCTGTTTCAAAGCAGTTTTCAAATATCCACCCTGTGTGTATGTAGCTTAGAGAATTGACGGCATTTTTTTTTTACTGTTTAGATGAGGATCACTGCAGATAAAATCTGCAAATATTGCATAAAGACATTCACCAAACATTACAAACAGACTATTTGCAATGTATGCAGCGCTGCATTTGATGCACTGCTTGTCGAGAGAGCCAGTCAACAGCTCAGAGCTTGTTTGTTGGCAGAGCTTGAACAATAGATGTCACACGGCTTGTAAATTCACAAAGTTGCTCTCATTTCGTGCCACTAAATTCATGTTAGAGTATGACAAAGAGCTTAGAACTGTTTCTTGTCTCTGGAGGACTGTCAGTGTTTTTTGGGGGGAAATATTCCCTCAGCACACCAGCTGCTTAAGATTTAAACCAAAGTAAAGAGGACTATCATGGTTTGATGAGAATTTGGCATACGTCTTTCAAGTATGTTGAGCGCTTCTCTGCTTCAGGGTTTAAGTATAATTTAAGATTTTAATAAGATAAGATGTTTTTCATTATTATTATTTTTTCACCACAGCTAATTTACTTTAATGTTACTATTCTTTAAATACTTACAGAGGCTACTGATTTTTTTTTAATTAAAAATGATATTTAAAGTGAATTTGCTAAAACAGATGTACAATCTCTTACTTTAAATTCAGAAGAGAAATTCAGACTCAAAGCGTCATAGAGTTCAATGATATTGACCATGTTATGAATGGAAAACCACACTCACTCACACACAGATACACACTCACACCCCACAAACATCCGCACAATTTAACACACACTGTTAAGCATTTGCTTTGAAGCATCTGCAATCCAGAATATTCCTCTCAGCATGAATTTCCCATGGTTGCTACATCTTAAACTCTTGTGCTCTGGCTGCGGGTTGGAACGACACTTCACAGGTCAGGCTCGAAATCTCTTTGACCCAAATACTCTCAGGTTCCTGTCACACATTGAAACAATCATCTGGGCTTTAAGGGTTTAAACCAAAGCAACATCCTTGTTTAATCTCAGGCATAGATGATGCTCTATATGAAGGAACATAAGCTTTTGGTTTTTTTGCCTTGGGTGTTTTTTTTATATAACAAAATTAAAATAAAAAAAAAAAAGATAAATGAAAAGAAATCTGTTTTTATAGAAGAAAAGGAGTCCCAGCTTTGTCAGGTTCACATAATATTTACTGAAGGTCAGTTTGCTGCAGCTTAGCGGAAGAGAAAGGAGAGGAGAGACAAGATGACACATCTTTTGTCTGTGAAAGCAACACACCACCGTCTTTGTGAAACAAGGATAACTGGCAGAACCATCTTGTTTTGCCTTCTGCAGCAATCTTGGAAGAACAGACTCCCAGCAAGTGTTTTTATTCTGTTTTGCTCGCAGCTGGATGGCTTACTCTATCCCCTCTCGGTACACACATATCACGTATCTCGCCTTTTGTTCTTTGCTGATGAAACACTCCTCTGTAACGCCAACATATTCACAACAGTAAATGTGATCAAATGGAAGACTAGCCTTTTTTTTTTTGTCCACGTGCCTGATCAAATAAAACTTTTAGTTGATGATAAGTGTGGTTGTGTGTTTCAGGAATAGTTTTAGAAGATGAGAAGACTGTCAGTGAAATATTAAATATGTATTATAGCCAAGAGCCAGTTAGCATAGCTCAGTATAGCACAAAAACCAAAGAGTAAAAATCTCAGTGTTTGGACAAGTAGCTGACAGACACGCTGCAACTCCTTGTTAAATAAATTTATTTTGGGGGTTGTTCTGTTGTTTTCTTATAGCCACTGTTGTATAAGGTACACCATACAAATGTTTCACATTAAACCCACTGGTACAAAATGAAGAACGCCTTCGTATTATATTGTCCTGGAAGGGTGCATCAGGGAAGTTAAAGCTGGTGCACTTCAGCTACAAAGTCTTTCACATTGTGTGATCATGAGTTGTTCTGTGTTTGTTCTGTACCATATTTTGTGTTACGTGTTAGATGAAGATGTGTCACCATGAGACTATCTGGTTGCTGTGCTGTGGTGATCCAGTGGTCCTGAGTCATCACAGGGAGGTTTGAATAGGCTGTTGCTTCTCATTAATGTAAAGAGCCGTGCAGAGGAAAACCAGCTGATTGGTGTTCTCTCTTGATTTCAGTAACTTCAGCAGAACATACAAGAAAAAGGTCAACATGAGGTAAAAAAAATATAGATCACAGGTGGGGAGTAACAAAGTACAAATACTTAAATTGAATTTTCAGGTATCTGCACTTGAGTAATCTGTTCAGTTCAGTTCAATTTATATAATAATAATGGATTGCATTTATATAGTGCTTTTCGAGACCCTCAAAGTGCTTTACAATTCCACTATTCATTCACTCTCACATTCACACACAGGTGGAGGCAAACTACAGTTGTAGCCACAGCTGCCCTGGGGGAGACTGACAGAAGCGAGGCTGCCATATTGCACCATCGGCCCCTCTGGCCAACACCAGTAGGCAGTAGGTGAAGTGCCTTGCCAAAGGACACAACGACCGAGACTATCTGAACTCGAACCAGCAACCGTCCGATTATAAGACGAACTGCCAACTCTTGAGCCACAACCGCCCCAATTCACATCAGCAGTCACCTCACGGAGCATTATAATGCAAGGTAAAGAGCCAAAAAGACCCCAACAATCTGAGGACCTTCCATGAACAAGCACTTGGCAACAGTGGGAAGAAAAAACTCTGCAGAAGCAGGCTCAGGGAGCGGCCTGACCATTTGGGTGTGAGAAGGAGGAAAAGAGGGCAAAGAGAGACAAGGGTGAACTACAGGAGAGCGAGTCTGAGTTTAATAATGACAAATAACAATGATAAATATAATAATAAAATGTAATAAAGAATTTTATTTTTTAATTTTTTTAAAATTGTATTTGATAAAAATAAGTTATCACTAAATGTGAATAAAAAAACATGTTTAAAGCAAATTAACAACATTTCAGTGATGACTGTTTTCTTATTATACCTTATTTAAGTTAACATAAGGCACAGTGAGAAATTACATGTAAAATGTCATTATAATCACAGTATATTCTGCAAAAAAAAGAGCCATAAGAATTGTACATAATATCAGAAACACTGAACACAGAAACTCTCTTTTCTTACAGTCAAAACTGTTAAAATTCTTTGACCTTGTAGAATTCAAAACAGCAAAAACAACGCATCAAGCGAGGAACAATCTGTTGCCAGTAGATATTCAAACATGTGATTGTGTGGGGGCTGCAATTTAAGGGGCACATCACATTTAAAGACGCACAGCATTCAGATAACTAGGAGATTTTGTGTATAATGTGGAGGAAAAATGTGGAGCAGACTAAGTGTGGATCTAAAGCAGTGTCCAAACATGAAAAAGTTTAAAAATCAAAATAATTATATGATTGTCATCAGGTACAGGGATATAGAAGCAAGGTTAGGTGTAATAATATAGATTGTTGTGTAATATATATATATATACACAAATATATATGTGTGTGCAGACTTGTGTTTTTTTCTTTACGTGTAAATGTGTGTATGCGATTACACATAAATCAATATTGAGCTGATAGTTATCAAACAGATTAATTAAGTTCACTCTTCATATCCTACTCCTTTTCAAACATGTAAAGTGATGTGGGAGACAACATTGTGTCCTTTTTCCTTAGTTTACCAGTCTACACATTTTTGTGGCTTATTTTGATTGTTATTGCTATTTTTCATATTATTTATTGTGTGAAATCAATCAATCAATTAACATCCACTCGCCATTCAGTGAAGGGATATACATTTTCCCATAGCAACCTTTGGCTTCCAGGGGCGTCACTAACTGATCTCTACACCTGCATGACTGTGGCTGTAGCATTAAATTCATAGACAGCCAGGAACCTCCAGCAACTGCTTGCCAACCAGTTGGGAAATACTAATTTAAACTTATTGACCAGCAGTTGCTGAGTGGTCTCTCGTTCTGTGTGACCGGAGCCTAAAGGACTCGATGCTCATGGAAAGCTTTAGAGACCCTGATGGCTAATTTTGTCACCAATGGACAGAGCAATGCTGTCTGCTTCCTCCAAGCTGTCATATTATATGTAACACACTGGTAGTAACAGATGCAGTATCGAGGTGTGACGGTTAGTATAGTTGCCTTATAGCAAGGTCATGGGTTTGAATCAATGTGCTGTTTGCAGCTGCTCTGCTTGTCTGTGTGGATTCCCTCCCACTGTGAGTGTAAATGGTTGTCTACCTCTCTTTGTTAGCCATGTCTCAGACTAAGAACCTGTCCAGGGTGTGTTTGGCAGCTTGGATAAGCTCCAACCCCCTGTGACCCTGAATTAGAAAAGTGGGAGAAAATGGATGGAAAGGATGGATTGTAGGATCAAACTTCTCATCTTATAGTGAGAGATAAATGTGAGGTTCTTTTGAGGAAAGTTTACCATCTCCCGGTTAGTTGTTGATGCTATATACATAAGACATGGTGGATGAAATTAAATATTTGGCTGATGGTAAAGAATGTTTGATTTATGATGCTAATTCACATATTAATTGCTTTTCCCTTTACTTGTAACATGGCAGTGATAGTTGATTGCTCTCTATTTATAGTAAGTCAGATTAGTTAGACATTTAACAGTAACTCTAATAAAAAGACAGAAAATAGACACCGACTTATGTAATAACAATAAAGTGTTATCTTCAATTAGTTTGAATAATAAAATACAACAGATCATTGCAGCGTCCATGTTGGCTCCACATTCGGTACCATGAGAGGATCAGATGGATGTGATATTACTTCCTGTAGTTTCTCCTGCCATTCCTTTTAAGACCGTTTTAAATCACGCAAACAGAGAATTACATGAAACCACTCTTACTCTCAATTGCTCGCCCTTACACAATGTTTCCTAATGTACTCCCTGAGCTGCTGCTGGTACACTTTCTTTCCTCTTGCACTCATTTTTATCTCTATTTGCTTATTATTTACTGAAATCAATGCACTGTGGAGGCTTGGGGTAGAGAGTGATGTGAAATACACTGGAAAATTGCAGAGCTGATCATTATCTGTAGCGGGGCTTTGTATCTGGCAGTTTATGTGCTTTTAATTTGGTCTGTCTCTGAAGCATGGAGCTGACCAGTCTGCAGCTCGTAGGCGGACGTAATGAAACAGATGCTTGGCAGATGTCAAGGTTAAAACAAGTGCGAAGGAATTCGTTTTTGGTCTAACAGGCTGTTGAAAGCGTGCCCTAGCAGTAGCCCCTGGAAGTGTTTGTTATTTGGTGTCTGTTTCTTTCCGTGCACACACACGAGAAACCTTTTGACTTTCTATGTATGCATTTGGAATCAAAGCTTTCAATTTTTCCTTGGGTATTAAGGTTGGATAAGAACTGAAAATCCTCGGTCTCCAAGGCACGGTGACAAAGTATGCAGAATCATGAACTGAGATGATTCTTGCTGCACTCTTGAGCTTAGATTGAAGGCAGCTGCCAGCCACAAAGAAGATCATTTTTAAGATGGTGCCTTTTTGAAACTTATAAAAGACCAGCACTCATCTTTCCGTGGGACACACGTGGGAGAGAAGCACCTACAGGGAATGAAGAAAAAGGTAGATTTCTCGACTGAAACTGACAGTGCTGTGCGTAAAGCATGTGGATTTATTCCAGAAAAGTTGTACTTTCCCCGCTGCATTATTTAAACTTTCCACACTTAACACATACTTCGAAGCAAAACTGATATTTGTCAATTTTTAAAAAAAGACTGGGACTCATTAAAAAGGGACTCGGTAATGTTGTTTAATCACACGGAAGCCATCTGATGTTTCTGGCATAAACTCTCTTCGGGAGGATTCTGTGAGCGACGTTTTGAGATTTATGGCAGTCGTGCAGACAGAGAGGAGGCCTCAGCTAGTTTTTCATCTTTGACAGTAACAACTTCTCAGCAGAACAGACCTCCCATTAGTGCAGGGACTACTATTACCTCTCAGCTATTCTCATATGCACAAACTGGTCTTCTGAGCTCATTTGGAGAGGGGAGTCAGCTCTGCAGCCTTATGTTTCTGTTTCCCCCTTAGGTCTTAATCTAGGTTGCGACTGTTGATTTGCTTCTTGACACTGACGAGAAAGCCCTCTAGAAATTAACATGGCGGTGTCTTTGTGAGTGTTAGTGCAAAATCCACCTTATATTTACTGAACATATGAAATTGTTTTACTTTTTAGTATTTGATATTCAGCTGCAGAATCAATAAGAGGGAGACGAGAAGCCATTAAAATCCGTGCATGCAATAAATATGCCCACATTTGACTCTCATTTCTTATCCTCAGCTAACCCTGCTCTGCTACCAGTTGTAGCTGATGATTAATTAATAATATGTTCTCACTAATGCCCTCCAATCATGCCCTGTATCATCTGCCCTGCAGGGAGGAAGATTCAGTCTCACTCTGTCCAACCTCTCTTACTGTGCTGCAGCACCAGGTCACTGTCAGGTCATTCCAGCAGAACCTGTTCAATAATTCAAGCCTTGGACTGGAGAACTGGGACCCACATGTCACACACAATGAGGGAGCATATGACACTAACCTCCAGCCGAGCGCACAAATGATCATCGGTTGCTGACGGGTAATGAACCTAAATGACCTGACATGAGTAGGGAGAGAAAAATTACGTCTGGGACTGGAGAGCCTGCTCAGAAGGTTTACACTGGTACCTCTATGTAAGTTTGATGCTTTGCTTATTTGCTTTTATACTGTTAGAAAAGAAGGTTCACATACAAACATGGGCACTGCTTTTATGTTTTATGCATGTGAATCTGCCACAACAGCGATGTTCCTAACCATAATTCAGAAAGCAGTTTAGTTGTAAGGTTGGAGAGGCCGTTAGCTGGTGTTGTGTTTTTCCTATTGCAGATTCCAGCAAGGCAAGGCAAGGCAAGGCAAGTTTATTTGTATAGCACAATTCAACAACAAGGTGATTCAAAGTACTTTACAGAGACATTAGAAACAAAAACAAATAAAAAGCATGATTTAAAATTGATTAAAACAAGCAAACAAACAAACTAATTAACAAACAAACAAAACAGTATATAAAATCAAAACAGATAAAATCAGAACAATAGATAACATCAGTAGTTAAATGTAAGTTTTGAAATTTAAGCTTAAAAGTGTAGATTTGGTGTTTTATTCAAATGCAGCTGAGAATAGGTGAGTCTTCAACCTGGATTTAAATAAACTGAGTGTTTCAGCTGATCTGAGGCTTTCTGGGAGTTTGTTCCAGATATAAGGAGCATAAAAGCTGAATGCAGCTTCTCCGTGTCTGGTTCTGACTCTGGGAACTGATAAAAGACCGGATCCAGATGATCTGAGGGATCTGGAAGGTTCATACTGGGTCAGGAGGTCACTAATGTATTTTGGTCCTAAACCATTCAGAGCTTTATAGACCAGCATCAGAACTTTAAAGTCTATCCTCTGACGGACAGGCAGCCAGTGTAAAGACCTCAGAGCTGGACTGATGTGGTCCACTTTTTTGGTCTTAGTGAGGACTCGAGCAGCAGAGTTCTGAATGAGCTGTAGCTGTCTGACTGATTTTTTAGGTAGACCTGTAAAGATGCTGTTACAGTAATCAAGCCTACTAAAGATGAATGCATGGACTAGTTTTTCCAGGTCCTGTTGAGACATCAGATCTTTTATCCTTGAAATATTCTTGAGGTGATAGTAAGCTGACTTTGTTATTGTCTTAATGTGTTTTTCTAAGTTTAGGTCTGCATCCATCACTACACCCAAATTTCTCGCCTGGTTTGTGGTTTTTAGATGTATAGACTGAAGTTCTCTGGTGACCTGTAATCGTTTTTCTTTGGCGCCAAAGACTATTACCTCAGTTTTGTTTTTGTTTAGCTGGAGAAAATTGTGGCACAACCAGTCATTGATTTCCTCAATTCATTTACCAAGAGCCTGTACAGGGCCTCGGTCTCCTGGTGACATTGTGATATATATTTGTGTGTCATCTGCATAGCTGTGGTAGTTTATTTTGTTGTTCTTTATAATCTGTGCCAGTGGGAGCATGTAAATGTTAAACAGAGGGGGTCCCAAGATGGAACCTTGGGGAACTCCACATGTGATACTGGTCTGCTCAGATGTGAAGTTACCTATTGATACAAAGTATTTCCTGTTTTCTAAGTATGTTTTGAACCAGTTTAGTACAGTTCCTGAAAGACCTGTCCAGTTCTCCAGTCGTTTGAGTAATATGTTGTGGTCAACTGTATCAAATGCTGCACTGAGATCCAGTAAAACTAAGACTGACATTTTTCCACTGTCTGCATTCAGACATATGTCATTGAACACTTTGGTCAGAGCGGTTTCAGTGCTGTGGTTCTGTCTAAAACCTGACTGGAAGGCATCATAGCAGTTATTCTGAGTTAAGAAGTAATTAAGCTGTTGAGAAACTGCTTTTTCAATGATCTTACTTAAAAATGGGAGATTTGAGATCGAGATTTGAGCAGGAAAAGAAGAATATAATGGATAAAAACAATATATTCATATATGTATTAGTCAGCTGCAGGGGTAAATATTCAGGCCAGGAAAATATGAAATGACAGAGCTTAAAATATGTAGTTTAAGAAAAAGAAAGTAGCGGCCTCTGAGCCTCAAGAACAAAGAACTGCAGTTCCTGGACTGGCCACTTGAGGCTGCGTACAAGTAAGATAAACCCCACTATATTCTCAATTTAAAGCAGAAATAAATGCAATTACATACGGCAACAAAAACGAGTCTCTATAGCTTTATAATCCATTTAGCACAACTGCAAATAGGAGGTAAAGTTGTGCATAAAATTGTATATAATTTACCATTTTAAAATACATTCAGGCTTAAAGTTATGAATAAGGGGCATGAGCACATCCAGTGATAGGTGGGTGTTTTTGTCTTGTTAGGATTCAGCTGTACGGTGGTCCCTCGTTTATCGCGGGAGTTATGTTCTAAAAATAAGCATAGCATAGCAATAAGCATAAGCAATAACAGTAAGCTTTATTTTTTTTACAATTATTATAGATGTTTTAAGACTGTAGAACCCCTCACTGCACACTTTATACACTTTTCTCACACAGGCATGAACATTTTCACACTTTTCTCTCCTGTTTAAACACTCTCAAAGTTCAAACCTTCCTAGAAAAATAAGTTCAGTACCCACAGGTGCCTTTGATGGTGCAAAATGTTTCATCGACAGTTTTATGTTTGCTGGAGAGAAAACTTACAAACATACAGTGCAGCACTTCAGAGTCTCACCACTAGCGATCGAAGATTTATGTAAATTTGACAACCTGAACGCATTCTGTACTGTACAGGAGACATGGCATGAGATTGATTGACAGTGGTATACAGCCAATCAGGATGCAGAACAGAATGCGCTGTTAACAAACAACAACAACAACAAAAAAAAAAAACCATGCGAAATTGCACAAACAAATAATCTAGGTAGGTTCTAGGTTCTTTATTATTTGTCACATGCATAGTTATACAAGTATAACACACAGTGAAATGTAGCCTGACACGCTCCTCGACATGTGCAAAAATTGGGGGGGGTGTAGAGGAAGAACATTACATATACATATATATATATACATATATATATATATACACATATATACATATACATATACATATACATATATATATACATATACATATATACATATATATATACATATACATATATATATACATATACATATATACATATATATATACATATATATACACATATACACATATATATACACACATATACACACATATACACACACATATATATATATACACATATATATATATACACATATATATATATACACATATATATATACACACATATATATATACACACACATATATATATATATATATATATATATATATATATATACACATACACATACATACATACATACATACATACATACACACACACATATAGTATATACACTGGGTGAATGTGCAGTAGTAGCAGCAAGCAGGTGAATTCTGTACATTAATATGAATAGACATCTGACTATTTTACAGGATAGACAATATAAACATATTTAAAATTAAAGGAATTGAAATGTACATTGTGCCTTGGTTTAGTGTCTGGAAGAGTCCTGTCTCAGTCAATTATAGATGATGTGAGAGGGCGGGTGTGTGTGTTTAGGGCACGGATGGCTTGGGGATAGAAGCTCCTCTTGAGTCTCTCTGTCCTTGCCCGGAAGATGCGGAACCTTCTACCAGATTGCAGAAGTTGGAACAGTTTGTTGCCAGGATGGGACGGGTCCTTCAGTATCTGCGCTGCTCTAGTCCGGCATCTCCTGGTGTAGGTGTCCTGAAGCGGGGGGAGAGCAATCCTGCAGCAGCGTTCTGCTGTACGGATCACTCTCTGGAGAGCTTTTTGGTCCTTCACACAGCTGTTCCCGAACCACGATGTCATGTTCTGTGTGAGGATGCTCTCCACAGCGCCTGTATAGAAAATCCTGAGGATCTTTGGAGAGACCCTGAACTTCCTCAGTTGTCGTAGGTGATACAGGCGCTGCCTAGCCTTTTTGGTCTGGACCTGAATGTGGGCAGCCCATGTCAGGTCTGAGGAGATGTGGACACCAAGATACTTGAAGGACTGCACCCTCTCCACTGGAGCTCCATTGATGATAATGGGCTTGTAGTCTCTGTGCTGACCCCTTCTGAAGTCCACCACCAGCTCCTTGGTCTTGCTGACGTTCAGCTGGAGGTGGTTGTCCTGGCACCACGATGCCAGATTCTTCACTTCATCCATGTAGGCCGCCTCATCGTTGTTGGAGATGGCACCCAACACCACTGTGTCGTCAGCAAACTTCACAATGGTGTTGGAGCCATGGGTGGCCACACAGTCTGAAGTGTAGAGGGAGTAGAGCAGTGGCGAGAGGACACATCCCTGAGGTGCTCCTGTGTTGATGGTGATGCTGTTGGAGAAGCACCTGCCCACCCTCACCACCTGAGTTCTGCCAGTGAGGAAGTCCAACACCCATGCACACAGACGGCTGTTAAGTCCCAGATCCCTCAGCTTTGTGAACAGTCTGCAGGGCACTATTGTGTTAAACGCTGAACTGTAATCAACAAACAGCATTCGCACATTCGCACATACCCTGTTTCTTGTCCACGTGGCTGAGAGTGGTGTGTAGGACGTGGGCGATGGCATCCTCTGTGGATCTGTTGGATCTGTAGGCGAACTGCAGCGGATCTGTGGTGTCTGGGATGGAGGAGGAGATGATGTTCTTCAGCAGCCTCTCAAACACCTTCATTACTACCGAGGTCAGTGCAACTGGCCGGTAATCGTTCAGGGATGAGGGTTTGCTGTTCTTGGGCACAGGGATGATGGTGGATCTTTTGAAGCATGTGGGGACCACAGACTTCGCCAGGGACTCGTTGAAGATGTAAGTGAACACACCTGCTAGCTGGTCAGCACAGCAGCGCAGCAGACAGCCGGTGATGCCGTCTGGCCCCGCCGCTTTCCTTGTGTTCACTCTCCTCGGTGCCGCTCGGACGTCATGCTCCGCGATGCTGGTCACCGGTCTCTCGCTGATGACGTCACTGTCCTCGGTAGTCAGGCGGTAGATAGCATTAGCCGCCTGGCTAACCTCGAAACGGGCGTAGAACCGATTCAGCTCGTTGGTGAATGCAGAGTCGGCGTTGATCGGCGCAGTGTCCCTGGCTTTGTAGTCCGTAATGGTGCGTAGTCCGTGCCACATACTCCGTGTGTCGCCCTGGTGGAAGCGGGACTCCACACGTTCCCGGTACCTGCGTTTGGCATCTCTCACCGCGCGCCGCACGCCGTATGAGGCCGCTTTGTAGGCGCTCATATCGCCAGTGGCGAGACCCGCGTTGTAGGAGGCGGTCCTGGCGTTTACTGCAGTGCGGATCGATCTGTCCATCCACGGTTTCTGGTTTGGGAATGTGGTGACTCTCGCAGTGGGGATAATCTCCTCCGCTAGCATATTGACGAAGCATACTGCTACTTCCGTAAACTCGTTGATGTCAACTGCGCATGCTCTGAACATGTCCCAGTCTACGTCGTTGAGTGCGTCCTGTAGCGTAGCTTCTGATTGGGCAGTCCACCGTTTTACTTCCTTCGTGGTCACGTCTTCCCTCCGTATGCTTTGTTTATACTGGGGAATGAGGAAGATGCCGTTGTGGTCAGACTTCCCAAAAGCCGGGTGTGAGACAGCTTTGTAGCCCTGCTTGTATGGCGTGTAGCAGTGATCCAAAATCCGATCCCCTCTCGTTGGACACGAGACATGCTGGTAAAGGTTTGGCATGACTTGTCTGAGGTTCGCTTTGTTAAAGTCTCCTGCTACAATGAGGGCTGCGCCCGGGTCCTTGTTTTGAAGCGAGCTCAGCACATCATGTAATTCGGACAAAGCCATACCTGTGTCCGCTTGGGGTGGGATGTAGACCGCCGTGGTGGTGAACTCACGGGGCAGATAGAAAGGGCGGCACTTAATGCTCAGGAACTCCAGATGTGGCGAGCAGCCGCTGGAGAGAGTAGAAATGCTCCTGGCATCACACCACTTTCTGTTTACCATGAAACACACTCCTCCACCTTTGGTTTTGTTCGACTCTGCCACCTGTCCGCGCGGAGCACAAAGAATGAATCCGACGGAGTTACGGCCTGGTCCGGCACGGTGGGGGACAGCCATGTCTCCGTGAAGCACAGAATGTTGCAGTCCCTCATGTCACGTTGGAAGGTGACCCTTGCTCTTAGGTCATCGAGCTTGTTCTCCATGGATTGTACATTGGCCAGTAGGATACTGGGCAGTGGTGCGCGATGCGCCTGCTGTCTCAGTCTGTTCCTAATACCAGCGCGTTTTCCCCGGCGCTTCTTTGTTCTGCGCCTCGGATGAGCGGCCCGATCTGCGAGGCCGCGAAAGGTGAACCGCGTTAAAGCGAGGCACCACTGTACTAAAAGACATTGCAGTCTGCTAAAATTGACCTCCTGACTTGTAGATGACTGCTACTGCTATGGCTACTTCTAGTTTCAGATAGAAACAGTGATCGCCAAACTTAAAACAGTAGTCCACTGAGGCACGGAGAACTCCACAGAGCAACAACTATTTTCTATTTACAATAGATTTTTGCATGGTTGATTAAAAAAAGAAGTAGAACAAATCTTATTTTTTGTATTCTTTTATGGCATTACTTTTTGTGATTCTTCTTCAGTAGCCTTCATCATTTTGAAACCACATCACAACAAATGCTAAGAAAGATCGTTGTGACTCCTTCCCTTATAAATGTGCTGTAAAGGGAATTACTAATCATGTTCTGAAACTAATGAATCAATGCAGTTTGGGCTTCTCTCACTGAAAAGCAACGATCTCCAACAATATCCAGAAAAAAAAAAAGCTGTACATTTTTGTTTTATCCCAACAGAAGAACATTTACACAAGTTATATTACTCCCTATTGGAAAGTCTAGTAAGATATGTGCATGTTATTAAATCCCCCTCCCTGGCCACCTCCTCCCGCTTATCTGTGAGAACACCGAAGTGTTCCTAAGCCAGCCGACAGATGTAATATCTCCAGCATGTCCTGGTTCTGCCCTGGGGCCTCAACCAGGTAGGACATGCACAAAACACCTCATCTAGGAGGCGTCTAGGACACATCCTTCTTAGATTTCTTAATCACCTCAGCTGGTTCCTTTCAATTGGGAGGAGCAACTCTACACTGAGCACCTCACCCTGTCTTTAAGGCTGAGACCAGCCACCCTTCGGTGAAAGCTAATTTGTGCCGCTTGGGATCTCATTCTTTTGCACTCTACCCAGTTTAAAACTTTAGTAGAAAATTAAAGAAAAAAACTAACCTCACTTGCCTGGGGGAGAAATTTGATAAGTAAATTTATTTTTGCTGTTTTATTAATGAATATTAATATTGTTAGCACATTTGCATGCAAATCTTGTAAAAATGAAACTTGAAACTTCGTAGTTAAGAGTAAAGGCCTGGTAAACAGCAAATTGCTTTACTAAATAAGACTATAGCAGATGCTGTTCAGAGTGTTCTTGATGTCCAGGCAGACAGATTGTGTGAGGTGCTAAGCTAACTTCAATTTGTCCCCAGCTAACCTCTGTATGTTTTAGGCTAACCTCTGTAGCTGTGTCCCAATTCATAGGCCGCTTCCTTCGAAGGACCCAGCCTTAGCAGCCTACGTAGGCCAAATTGGGACAGCCTTCATGGCCTGGCTGTGATGTAATACGCCTTCAAATGCGGCCTCCGAAGGATGCAGCCTATGAATTGGGACACATTTTGCATGTCCTAGGCTAACTTCCATTTGTGCTAATTTCTATTTGGGCTAGACTTATCTCTGTTTGTCCTCGCCTAACCTCTCTTTGTACTAGGCTAACCTCTGTTTGTACTAGGCTAACTTCTGGCCGCAGTTTCATATCAAATATTAAAACAACTCATCTAGCTCTTTGTTTGAAAATTAAGCACATTCACCAAAATATAATACGTTCTTTTATTTACCTATTTTTTTTTATGTACATAGCAAGTACTTCAAGGGTACAAGCATTATTTCAAGCACATTACTGCTGAGGAAATTCAGCAGAGTCAGACCCTCTGCTGGCAATGGTTACTGTAATTGGTCATGAGTATGCACTGAAAGGTTTTGACAACTTGTGAACATTTCAAATCCCCACAGGAAGCTTAATAATCACCCCTTGAGGTTTAACTAACAAAGGAGGGAAATGAGAAAGAGCATCAAATTTCTCCATCAGCTGAATTAATCAGGAGCCTGAGAGCACTCTTCAGAGCACAGGCTAGCATCACATCTAATGACTGCAAGTCAGAGCACAGTGTGTCCCTAATTGGACTTTAAACAGACAAGGAGAGAGGGGACAAAAATATCATTGCGCTTCCATTAAACTCCATGTAGCAGAGTGGAAGTTTAGACTGAAGTCAAGGTGGAATACAAAGTGATGACCTTACACTGGGGTTTCAGTGGGACATACAGATTTCCATTGGAATGATAAATCTTAAGCACATAAAGCTGCACTCAGGAGTTTACATAAACTCATCATTTTGGGTTTTTTATGATTTAAGTGAACTGTTCTTTGTCCATGGTGGAATGATTGTACAGACTTCAAAAAACAAGAATTCAGTGAACAGGCTTCAAAATTATATGGTCAAATATGCTCCCCCGTTAATCTTTGGTTAAATATTAGCGCATTGCACCTCGACCAGACACTTCCCATCAACAAGCTTCTGCCAAAATTTTTGTTGGATATTGTTGGACTGCTTTTCTTGGCAGATCATTTAAAGTAGTCGGTTTCTTTGCACAGACCAAACTTTTAGGCATACTTCACGAATTTCCCTTGGGTTGAGGTTGGGGTTTTGGGAAGGCTGCAGTGAAATTACAATAAAATTCATGTTCATAATGAGTATATGTTCTGACCACCGCTGTATGGAAGCTTGTTTCTACAGGTTTAAGTCAAAATAAAGTCAAAAGTTACTTTATCAGAAGCTGGAGTCAGTAAGTCAAAATCTTAACATGCCTCACGTGAAATTTTGAGATAATAACCTGATAATCTGAAATTTTAAGTTATAGATGGGATTTTCCTTTGAGTGGCAGAAACAAAACGTTTTTTTTCCAATGGTGGAAACAAACTTCCATAAGGATCATGTTTCAAATCCAGTATGTCTCTTCTTTTTTTTTTTAAACAAAGCATATATTTTCAGGGATTAGCCAACTGTGCAGTAAGACCTTGATTTGTTCAATAGTAACATTCCCAAGTGTGCTTTAATACAACACACAGTTTGCATAGCAGGCAAGTCTGTAGTTTCTGATTTGCAATTCATAGCAGCTTCCCTCACACGTTTGCTCTGGTGTAATAGACTCGTGTCATTGATGAGTCCCTGGGGTGTGTAGAGTGAATCCTTTCTCAGGTCTGTATCGATTGGTCTGAGAGTCCTACCTGATTTACATTGACAAGAGCAGCGGGGCCCAAATGAAAGTAAGCATGTTTCTCAAATTGGAAACACAAGGGGCACGGTGCTCCGCAAACAGACAGCTGGGAAGGTAGACGCTGACATTTAGATTGAACACCGGTGAGGAAGGCTGACTCGGCTGCTTTTGGGGTTTCTTTAGACGCAGTGGTCACTTCTAATTAATCATATACTCAAGGATTAACAGATTATTTCAGGTTTATTTTATCTTTTAAATGTGACACAGGGCTACTGTTGTTAATTAGTTACTGATTTTTCAGTTAAAATAAATTATTTAATTACATATTTTGAACTTCATTAACTATGATCATATATTTTTAAAATAAAATTATTATTGTGAGTTTAATAAAAGTTACTTCTTCATTCCCCAAGGGGACACCACAACACATGGATCTGAATATCTGATTTGACACTACCTTGGGACCAGCACTTACAACATTTTATTTCTTAGAGTGTATTTACTCCACCCAGTTATGTCAACCGGTTCCACACAACTGGGTTAGTGAAATATAAAATGTATGATACATTTAATTTGAACAAGAAATTTTAAGTACATCTGATAAGATTTGGATAATTAAATGCAAATCAAAAGAATCATGTTGTATTAGCTGAATATCATAATGTTGATATAACTAACCTTGTTGATTTAAATTGAGAAGACTAAATAAAACCTACTCAACCAAAACAAGCTGTACTTACTTTGAGAAATAACATGTTGTATTTACTCCACCCAGTTATGTCAACCGGTTCCACACAACTGGGTTAGTGAAATATAAAATGTATGATATATTTAATTTGAACAACAAATTTTAAGTAAATCTGATAAATCTACTCACCCAAAACACGCTCTACTGAAACTATAGGATTAAATCACTTTAACAGAATTGCAACTTAGTCTATTTAAGTTTGTAAATTAAATAAATCGAACACAAGTTTATTCAGTTAACCTAACTTTAATAACACTTTGTGTAAAACTTGTTGAAGCACACTTTGAGCAATTCAAATGCTTCTAGATCTTTTCCCCCAAACAATCTTTACATATATTCAAGTGCATTTTAGGTGCAGGAAGACAAGATACAGAATGTCATGTTAAACTGAAATGATTAAAACTGGAAAGTGTTGTGATTCCAACATTTTTAACATTAACATGACTTAATTTAAACTTGATTGGGCTACAATGAAAAGCCCACAATACAGCCCTGCAAACAGCAGGTAGAAATTACTTTTGTGTCATTTTTGTCCATATTTAGAAAAATAACCTTTGCTTCAAAACTTAAACTGAAGTCCAAAGTTAGGAGCAGTCTTTTTCAGTGTAGTTGGATGTTGGTAAAGGTTCAAGAACAAAGAACGCAGAAAAGTGAAAGGCCTTGCAGAAGTTCTTGTGGCAATTCAAACTGAACAGTTTATGAAGTGCAAGGAGAAGGGTTCGAGAACCTTAAAGTTCAGTGTCCTCTATAGTTCACTGCAGGCTGTTTCACTCAAGCAGTTTGTTTTTCAGAACCTGCACCTTCATGGATAGGTTGTTCCCATCCAACTCCATCAGCACCTTCTGAAGAAATTCAAATGTGTATTTCAGGTGCTTTGGGTAGCTCAGATTTAGACTATAGATTAGTCCAAGCAGGAGGGCACAACCCTTTGCCACATCACTAAGAGCTTGCAGCACAGTGCATCCTTCTATGATGACACCAATGTCCTCAGGTGTATCTGCAGAGTTTGCTCTCATGTCTGACAACATAGACTCCCAAAGTCAGCTGCTCTGTTTCTCTGCTTGCACCAAGATCCACATCCTTTAAATAAAAATTAAAAAAAGATAAGTTAATTGCGTACATATACATATGGACAAGTAAGTCCACCTTCCATTTCCAATCCCAAATTTAAAAAAGGAAAATAACTGATCGTTTTCCTTTTTTAACTTACCAAGAATTCCTTGAACAGGTCATCTGGCTTTTCATTTAAGTAGACACAGACAGCTTTCAGAATGCATTCCTGTCAAACATCAACGCTGGGATTCTGGTGGAGATAAGAACTCAATATGAGAGAAGTTTCCTATTTTGGTTCCTTTCAACCTCTTTACAAAACAAAGTCAAAAATATTAACACATAGCAGATATGTGATTAAGCAATGTTTCATAACTCACATCAGTGATGTGCAGTGAGGTTCATGATTGGTAAGGCACTGACTCCTCTGTGTCAGATTAACAAATATATGAACCCAAAAATCGAAGCTTTTCAATTTTGACATTACGTGAAAGCTTTCATTTTTGCTTTAATCAATTCTAGATTGTTCAACAATATATTTAATAATTGTGCCCCTAAAAATATTAAAATTAAATAGAAGATTAGAACTGGGCAATATGGACTTAAAATCCTATCATGACATTTTGTGGATAACAATAAGTCTGTGAAGGTTCACAGTCATCCCCAGGTCATCGTAGTCTAAGGAGCTTGGAAAGAAAAGTGAAGCTTCTTCAGTGAAGATTTCTGACACTAAACCAGAAATCAACATGGAGTCGAATTCTTTCAAACAATGTAGCAACTTAATTGATGCACATTTCTAAAATACACTACACATTCATTTCATTCTTCAAACTACAGGATCGCTGGCGCTCCCAGTGGTCATTACTGATGTCAGGGAGCAGGTGCGGTAGATGTTGGGAGTAATTTTAAAACTGTCGGTCTTAGTAGGCAAGTCTCATCTTAACAAGAATCGCAAAAGATTTTGGAAAATTACACCGAAGCAGGTTCAACAATATTTGTTAAATGTTTTCATACTTCTAACATGTGAGAGAGGTATACAAGCTAGAGTGTTAAAAAATTTGCCAGGCATCATTTGTTTAAAAAAAAATGCAAAAGTATTCCCGAAAGTGTCAGATGTGTATCAGTTAGTATACATTAATCAAATTTGTCATCCTTAAATTGTTGAACTTACCAAATAATCCTCAGATGGCGATGGATTCTATCCAGGATGCTAAGCATATGCAAGTCTCAGTTGAAAATGGCGGATGATCAAACTTCCACACTGCACATGTGCAAACTCAGAAGTACGGAGAGCCTATTAGGACAATCCTCTTTAAATTAAAGTGCTCTTCATTTTAAATGAACTTTTTACATTGGATTTAATTTACTGCACTTTGTTGTATTGAAATATTATGTTGTTAATTAAATTCAAAACAACATACTTGTGTTTAAAGTTAAAAATCAATTGGTGGCATTAGTTTTAACATGAAGCATTTACATAATGCTACCAACATCAGTGTGTCATTTCTTAGAGTGTAGAAATGCTAGCATATGACCTTCCTAGGGTGGGTTTGTGTGCCCTCCCAGTTCCAAACTAGGGATGTGTGAGGTGAACAAGTCTGGTTAACCGCTGGTTAAGGACTACACCATGGAGCCACTTAAAATATATTTATAGAACATTTATATTCATATAAAATAATTAAATAGTTAATAAATTAAACTTAAAGTAACAGAGTTAAGTACAAAATGAAAATAAACTTTAATATACGATAGGGCTGCCACGATTTTTCGACTAGTCACGATTACGTCGACTATCAAAATCGTCGACGACTGATTTAATAGTCGACGCGTCGTTTGAAGCTTTGTAAGATCACAAAAGACGCAGGAATAAGTGGCAGGATTTAAGAGTGTAATAACGGACTGAAACAGAAGATGGCAGCATTGCATGTACAAGGATGCCAGCTACCGTTAAACCCCGAAGAAGAAGAAGAAGAAGCAGCTGTGTCCCAGAATTCATTGTGCGGCCCAGCGCAGTTTCCAACAATGGCGGCAGCTAGTTAGTTTTAATGTTACTCTTATTATTCTTTCTGGGTCACAAAATAAACGTTTAACATATTTTCAGGCGAGAATGTAGCTGTGTAAACCTCAAATATCTGCTCAGTTTATCAGGACACCACATATTTTCAAAAGCGCTCCGACGTTTTCGGAGACATCTGTTACCCACTAGGTCGTTAGCGAGCCGGGGGCTAGGCTCACTAGCCCCGTGAGAACACCGGACTCCCCGCAAATCGTTTTCAAACCCACCGCCGTCTTTCGCTACTCAGGTTAAATATATATGAGTCACTTACATAACTTAAAATGTTATTGTTTGGCTTTTTTTTTTTAGTATTTTATTTGTTCCTGAGTAAATCAGTTTGTCTGAGATTAAAGTTATAGTTTTTACACAGCTGAATAAACGTCAAGCAGACAACTGATTATCAGAAGTGTGAGATGCTCCAGAATATACTCCGGTGTCCTGTTATATTTTAGATAGCAAGGAGTTTATTAAACTTCACCGAAACAATCTGCAAATTTCATTAAAATTTAATAAACTATCATCTTGTCTTTATTTTTAGTTAGCACAGACCTTAAACACTTAAAGCTGTAAGCTAATGATAGTTATATAAGAGCAGATGCTGCTGGTGCAATAAGCTGTAGTTTTACGTCCAATGGATGATGATCTGATTAGTCGACTAATCGCAAAAATAATCGGTGACTAGTCGACTATCAAAATAATCGTTTGTGGCAGCCCTAATATACGACAGATATGCTGTGTATATATACACACACACAAAGCCTCTGTAACCTTAGAAATCTTTAAGAGGTCACGTGTGTAAAAGATGTCCATGATACAGTCCTGGACTGCGCTCAGATCGTGGGTGGAACATGTTTTTAAAGCAAAAACATTCATTTGTATTTGACAGGGGGCAGATGATGGAGTGAAGCTGATGTAATTATGATGTTGAAGCCTGGTATGAGAGTCGACGGAGCCAGCAGCTCAAGGAAATGTGAGCCTAAAGAATGTCAAGGGTTTTAGTTTCTCTGAGGAACACGACAGATCTTGGGAAATGTCAATGTGTAAACACATTAAAAGGTTACGCTTCATCAGTCACATGTACCCGACAGGTGCACAGACGAATCTGCACATGAACAGACGCTCACTCTTAGACGTTTGAGGAAAAAAGACAACAAAAACCCCCACATAAATAAATGCAGGCAGATTCACAAAAAGCACACATACAGACTGACTGCATCAGTAAATGACCTTTTTGTCTAATCCTTATTTTTGAGTAAGCAGCACAAATGGCTTTTTCATGAATCTCAGAGACAACCAAATTACTTTTCTTTGCGTAGTAATTTCTGTGAGAAATGGCAGGGTGTGCAAAGCAATGCCTGAAAAATGGGGTATGAGCAAAAACAGAGCAACAGTGAAGGGAAAAAAATTACAGGACAAGCACTCAAAATTTCCTCAGAGCTGTAATTTAGACACCACTAAAATGCAGTATTTTTTCCTCCCAAAGAACCTTGAATAATAGCAGCAGCATTGCACCAGGACAAAAAATGATTTGGTCTTCATAGATACACCACTCAGCCACCAGCTTTCTGTTCCCTTTCTGCATATCCTAAATTGTATTTAATAGCTTCAATCAGTGTGGGGTAGTGAAGCCTGCTGCTAATGCACTAGTCGTGTTTGAAGAGGGGGCATTGTGGGCGAAGCATCAGCCCGTCTGCCATTAATGTTGCATTACATGTCCCGTTCCCTGCTATAATTACAGCTCTTTCTCTGCCTCAGTTCAGACTCGTGTCTTGACCTGAGGCTGGGAATAAATCCAGTTTATCAGGGGCTGAGGATGAGACCGGCCCTGCAGCACACACAGCTCGGCTGCAAACACCTCTTCCCAATGCAGGCGTGTGGCTCGGACCTGGGAGTGTCAGCCAAAGTATCAGCTGCATAAGGCGAGCTGCATGCCAGATATTGTTGGTCTATCCACACAGAGCTCGGGATCCCAGCCAGAGAATTACCATGCGCACCGGGGTGGAGGAACGTGGCTTGAGATGAATAGATACAGAAATCCTTAGTCACACTGTGCTGGAATGGCATCTGCTCTGAGATTTGTGTGACACTGAGCAGAAAGGAGTGGTGTGCATTTTCCCTTTGTTGCTTTTTAGGTTTTTGCAGAAGTGAAGACTCAGACCTTTCAGATGCGTTGCTCTAGGAACAGTAGGCCACAGATTTCTATAAAAAGTTGAAATTACCCTCAGCATACTTTTTTCTGGCTTCTGTTTGAGACTTTGGCATTGGATCTAACATTGTGTGAAACATGGTCAGTAAAAATAAATTTATGCTTCTTATAACAATGGCTCTCACCTACAGTGTGGTGCAAAATCCTTGAGTCTCTCGTCATTTTTAAAGCGGTCTTGAGCAACCATTCTTCAGGCTTTTACTTTGGCTGCTTTCCACTCACTTTCAGTCCAGTTCTTGCACCTGACTTTCAGAGGAATGCTTTTAGTTTGTTTGGTAAGCCGCTTAACACTGACCTATGAGTCATTCAAGCACAAAACTAACCCAATTCAAAGGATATGTCTACACATAACAAACAACGTAGAAATAAATCCATTTTAAATGGTATCTTTAGGCATTTTTTGGCAAAAATGCATCATTTGGTACCATTTCTTCAGTTGAATGAGCATGCCAATGACAGGACAATTTGACAGGAATAAAACACAATTAACGCACCAACGAAGTGATTCTCAAAAAGCTATTAGCTGTAAACTTGGCCAATCTTAGCACGATGTGCTATGTGTCCTTAAAAAAAAGGAAGAAACTGGACAAATGAGGATAAAAGAAGAAGTGTCACTGTTAAAAAACAGTCTGCAGCAGATGAACTGTATCTACAAGTCATGCCCTTAAGAAATAGATATAGCTCTTACAAAACATAGCTTTGAATATCCTGGAGAACTATTCCTGAAGACTACTTGAAGAAATTACAACAAGCTTGGCTAAGAGAGTTCAGGCTGTGCTGAAGAATAAAGGCGGTCATACCAAATATTGACTTTCAGGCTTGTTAGAATTGTACAGACTCTGGCTTTGCCTGATACGCTGTAATTACTGCAACCATTTCCCAATTTCCTGGCAAAATATAAAGAAAGACGCGCCTAGTGACTTTTGCACAGTGTTCTAAATTGGTATTATAACATTATCACACTGCCTAACAACCGGTTAACAGACAACAACATTAAGACTGTACAGCTAGACCAAAGCGTTGCAGGAAGCAAGCAAAAATTAGATAAGATTAGATTTTTCCAACTTATAATGTATAATTTTATTTAGTATGCTTTGGTTAGATTATTTTTTGAGGGTCAACTGCACAAACACACCAAACACACATGAGTGTGTCACAGTGTTGCTGTAATACAGAAATCTCTGTCTGTCTGTATGTGTGCAAACTCCTACACGATCAGAAGCTGAGAAACCAAAATTGCCACACAGGTACATGTTAGGCCTATATCCCACATTATGTCATTGTGTTTCCTAGCAACCACCTACTAACAGTCAAAGGAGCTTGCAAAGAAAAGCGTCTGGACTTCTTTAAGTTGCTTGAAGACGTTTCACCTCTCATCCGAGAAGCTTCTTCAGGACACCAAATGTCTGCCATCTATAATCCAGTTTTGAGTTCCCTCCCCAGACGTCTTAACTTTGACTAGTAAAAGCGCTATATAAATACAGGCCATTTACCATTTACCATTTAACACCCACTTACATCCTGGGCCATCTGACCTCAGGAATTCGCATGATAAGGTGGGGCCAGGTTTCACAACGAGCTCACCCGAAACCCTGGCTGATTGGGACCCACACCCAGTTTCACACCTTTGCTCATGCGATTAGAGGATCATCAGGGGGTCCTTTTGTCCCTCTGTGGGGGGATACTCCCACTAGGTTTAAATCTGGGACTCCCCACCATTTGACCTTAGAACTGAAGAAGCTTCTCGGATGAGAGGTGAAACGTCTTCAAGCAACTAAAAGAAGTCCAGACGCTTTTCTTTGCAAGCTCCTTTGACTACGATGACCTGGATGACTGAGAACCTTCACAGACACCTACTAACAGGCTAAAATGACACATTATGAACCTGTAAAGCCTCATGAAAGCATCTGATCAGTTCAACTTCATGACGGTAACATATAATTTATATCCACAAAACCTGACTTATGTATGGTATATTATACACCGACTGTAACAAAGAAGTAAAATTGCTGGCCACACAATACTCTAGTATATGCTGTTGCTAGTTTCAATTCTACTCTTCTATTCTATTGTAAAAACTCACTGAATAGATGCATTCCAATTAAAAGTTTAAAATACATTTCTTTGGCTTTGGGATTTATGGGGAACTTCAGATATTTATTAGAAAGAAGTAAAGGACAGATGTTCTCTAAGACACCTTAGGAACTCATATGTCTAATTTTCTACATTTCAACTATACTAAAGTCAGAGCCTTGAGAAAAGAGTTGTAGCAGACAGGTGATCAGGTTGAAGTTTGTCTTAATTAATTAATAAGCATAAAACTGAATTAGATATAGAGTGGAAAGTATTCAGAATGAGTCATATTGTACGGCAGCTTTTAATATCAACCACGTGCAACATAAATACCTCTCTCCATCCAGTGCTTGTTACACGGTGATAGTCTCTTGACAGTGATATACCTATTATCCCACACAAAGGTGTGTTATTATGGATCACATTATGATTATGCAGGAGTTTCCAATATATCATGATCTGCTGGCAAAAAACGGATAATTTAATTGGGAGATTTATTATAATGAATTTGCATCTATTAAAAAATATACTTTACCAACCAAGTTTTTGAAAATTAATCTTTAAGCCATTTATAATTTTCAGTTTAAACCATCAAAGTCAATGACTTGTAGACCCCCATCCATGTCATCTTTAATTAAATCTGCTCTTTTAATGTAATTGGGTTCTTTATACAGAGATAAGCAAAAGTAATGTCGTTTATTTTTTGTAATAACTATTTTAAATAGCAAGTAGTACTGAGCAATGTTCCCTCTAATTTTTCATTTGTCTGAGGAAAACACACAATCTCCCTGAGCGATCCCTTGGACCACTGTGAGCAACAGCACATGTGTGCACTGTGGTCACGCCAGCATCGAATCCATCCAAGTTACATGGTTTATTAAAATAATCAAATTACAGCACTTACATTTATTTTAGACTACTTTTAATTAAGTGCTTCAGCCCATTTACAATCAAAATTTAAAAATAAATCTTGTTCATGACCTGTGTAGTATGTTAACACTATTGGAAGTAAAAATAACTTTAACTCCAATTTTGAAAACACAGCTTTCTTTTTTTTTTTTTTTTTTTTAAATAAAGCTCTGACTTGTATTATGAATCCGTGGTCTGGGAGAGAGTCCTGTAACTCTCTGTCTGCAAACTACAGTATATAACGACCAAAGTTGGGCAATTAATTATATAGTTACTTCTTCAAAAAAAGTTACTGAGTTTTGCAAACAACAAAGGTTTTTTGCAGCTGTTTACCTAAAAATGCAGCCAAGGCGGGTTTTTTTAAACAAACATTTCAAACTATTTACAGAACAATCAGGTGTTCTGCATCAAATTTGATGCCACACAAATTATTTGTGCCACTCCAAAAGATAATTTCTGTCCACTATGAGATAAAGGAGAACAACAGCCTGATACCTGCAGGCCTGACAACAGGAGATGTATCACTCCTGTAACACCTGTAACATTCAGTAGTCGCCTCATTGTTCTGACACACACAACAAAACTATTGACTACACTACACACTAACTACACAAGATTTGCGCTAAACGTCGAAAATCTCTCACATCTCAAAACACCGCCGTCACTCCTAAAACTTCCCCCCTTCCTAAACAACTAAATGCCATGTTGCCATATCATTTTTTTGATTGGTCGACATGGTACTTTTTTCGACCAATAGGAAAGGGTGGGGGTTTTTTTGGTTTTGTTTTTGCTCACAGGCTTTCGAGCGTTTTCCTTATAAAACGCAGTTTTTACCGTTTCTTCCCGCAGTAAAGATAGTATTCAGGAAGAAAACCAAACATTGCATATATTTTTGTCATAACTCTGGTTTTACGTGGCCTATCAACACAATAGAAAAACTGGTATAAAGTCCACACTGTTTCCGTCAATTCTTCCGTCTGTTCTGCTCACATCTCCAATGGTTGTGCACGTTGTCATTAACATGGCTTCACTCCACATCAGCATGTGTTGGCACATAAGGACGCTGCCATAGCCTGCCTGACGTTGATTAGCTGCGTATATACGAATGTGAATCACATTATTGGCTGGACTATGGGATAAGGTGGCATCGTTCTAATCCCATACGGGAGCAGCCAGTCACTTACTGACTAACTGTCACGGTCCTGGGTCGTTTTGACCCAGCGTTTTGTGTTTTCTTGAAGTTCATTTTTGTGCCTTGTGTTTGTTCTGATTTGTATTGGTTTAGGGTTGAACCTGAAGTTAGTGTATATTCAGCCCTACCTGTGTCTGTCCTTGGTGCTCTGTTCTTGTCCCCATGTTGTGTTGTAAATCAGTCCGTGTGTTCCCTGCTTTACTTTGTAGGCTCGTGTCCTAGAGTTCCTGTCTTATTCTGAAAGTCTGTGTCTCCTCCGGTCCTCATGTGTATTAGGTTCAGCTGTTCTTCCCTCCTGTGAGTGATTACCTGATTACCTTGTGTGTGTATATTTAGTGGGTGTCGGTCTGTGTTCTTTGTCGGCTCGTCTGCGTTATCTGCATTCATCTGCCTACATTACTCTGCCCCGCACCCCTTTGTATGGTCTCAGGTTTGCTCTTTAGTTTCTCCCAGTTTAGGTTTCCGTTTGTAATTGCTCATGCTGCGTTGCCTGTTTTTGCCACCTCCACCTTGTAAATAAACATCACTCGTATCATCAGTTTGCTGCATTTTGGGTCCTCCTTTTCCTCCACAACACACGGCTCACTCCGCCAGCCGTGACACTAACACTGCAAAACAGAACTGTTAAAGTATTAATTTTAATTTCAATTCAGGTTAGATTTTTTTTTTGTGCGCAACACAGATTTTCCGTGCGCAGAGACCGTGCCAGCAGTGCGCAATTGCACACGCGCGCAGCTTAGAGGAAACATTGGTACTGAGTATGCTGGATGAATCCAAATCGAAATGCTCTCCAAACAAGCTTGAATGAAAGACAGGAACTAAAAGCACAGAAGACTCATAAAGAAATATATCAAAATAAAACAGGAGGAGAAAACCATGAGGGCAAAGGCCTTCATACAGAGACAAGACAGAGGGAGGAACAAAAAGACACTGCTGGAAACAAAAATACATTCCCAAAACCTGAAACTGGGACAATCACAGTTATTTTGAGTAGCTGGTCTTTGACTCTTATCATTCATTATTGTAAATGATGAGTTGTAGCCAATATGCAATCTGTCACATCTGATGTGCATGATCAGCCACAACATTAAAACCTGCTTCCTAACATTGTGTAGGTCCTTGTCTAAGCATGAATCTCTGCGTGTCTCCCGCTCTAGGACACTTGCAGCGGACCCTTTAGTCCTTTGTACTGTACAGTAGGACCTCCTTGTGGGTTTGTTTTGGCAGCTCAGATTGGGATCTGGGGAGGTTTTAATCTCAGCCGTGCTGTTAAGGGCAGTTTTTGGGACAAAGCTGTGGCCATTACTCTGCTGAGAGAGGCTGCTGCCTTCAGATCACAGGGATAGGTGTTTAGGGGCATGTCACAAGTTAAAGTAACATCCACATCAATAGCAGGACCTGAGGTCTTCCTTCAGAACGCTGCATTTTAATGAGAAGATCGGTTTTACTTACTTCACCAGTCGGCGGTTTTCATCTTGTGGCTGATCTGTGTGTACCTGTGTAAAAGATTCCTGCCCCGAAGGTTTCACAGTGACCTTCACAAGTTGTGTAGCGTTAATACGTGAGCATTTCTGGCCCTCGTCTACAACGGGGATCGTGTCTCATGCAATATAATTATTTTCACACAACATCCCATGCTGCACTAAAAACACCACTGACTTACTGGTTGCTATGGGAATAAAAAGGAGGAAAAAAACCTCATGTTGTGGCCACCATTATCCGGCATTTCAGGGTTGTGTTCAGAGGAGCCAAGAGCATGGCACACAGGAGGCAGCTGGTAAAAGCAAAAGAAGAAAAAGAAAAAATAGCAAGCGTTGCTTACAAAAAGAAGGTTAACTGTTCCAAAACAACGAAGCATGAAAACACAACACGGGAGCAGGCCGAGGCTGAATCCAAAGCACAGGCAGAGTTCAGAGAAACAAGCAAGAACTAAGAGCTGAAATCTGAATCCGTAAATACACGGTGATGCTCTGGTTTCTGCTGAGGCAACAAGAGGTAGGAGGGTGGGAATGTGCTGCATAAACTGAAGAGGGCTGATGAGCGGTGTGAAAACAGGTGAGAAGAGGGTCAGGAAACATCAGGTAATGCAGCAGGGCAGGTGGGACTGAAGAGGCAAGTGAGTGACTGAGTCAATGACTGCACAAATTAGGCCTCCAGCTACACAATATATTTGTTCCCGACATCTAAAGCAACCCACCTAAGCACCACTGAAAAGCTGCACAGTGCAGGAGTGGCTCCACTTCAAGAGAGTGAAAAAAAATCAGAGGGCAGGTAGGGTGCAGGAACCACAAATGTTACAGCTGACTTTTGACCACAAAATTTAAACTGCTTGGCAATTTAACATTGCACGCTGTGCAATGTTAAATACATTTTGTCGGTTGTCAAAGTGTTTAAGATTAAAAACAACTATAAAACTACAAATAACCTATAGCAACTGTCTGGGGGAGGACAGTCTCAAATATCAGTGATAAAACCTGCTATGAACGAAACCTTACTCAGAACCCCATTTAAAAGCAAAATCTATGGAGGAAGCGATACCAGCATATGCAAATAAACTACGACATATATTTTAACACATGAACTGACGGTTGTTTAAAAAGAATCCGTCTCTTGGATAAACTGTGAAAAAATGTGTCAGCATCATAATAGAAACTGAATGAAATCACAAAAGTAGCATCAGTTATGTTTTTGTATACAAATATTAAGTCTCTGTAAAAACATTATCTCCTGATGCATAGTTACATTCACTGGCCACTTTGTTAGGTACATCTGATCAAACTTCAGTGGAAATATCTAATTAGCCAATCACAGCAGCAGCCTGCTGAATATCGAGCTGAGCATCAGATTGGTGTGGTTGTCAGTGTCAGGGGCTCAGGAAGTTGCAGAAACTGCTGATCAGCTGGGATTTTCCTGCACAACTATCTCCAGGCTTTACAGAGAACTGTTTGAAAAAAGAGAAAATATCTCTGTGTGAAAATGCCTTAGAGGTTAGAGGTCAGAGGAGAATGGCCAGTGCCAAAAGAGCATCTCTGAATGCGCATCCGGTACAGCAGCAAGAAGACCACACCAGGTGTCACTCCTGTCAGCTACAAACAGGAAACTGAGACTACAGTTAACACAGGGTCACTAAAACTAGACAACAAAAAAACAAAAAAACAAAAAACAGTCTCACTGGCTTAGTGAGTTCTTATTTCTGCTTCAGCTTTCACATTGCCAGAATTTGATGTAGACAGCACGAGAGCATGGATCCATCTTGCACTGTGGTTCAGGCTGCTGTTGGTGATGCAGTGTTGTAGGCCCCTTGAGAATTGTTTAAACAGCACACCTGACTATTGTTGCTGACCATGCTGAACATGAAAATGAGTTCACTATGAGTGTATGGCCTTCACAATCACCAGAACTCAGTCCAACAGAGCACCTTTGGTGATGTGGTGAAACAGGGAGATTCACATCATGGATGTGCAGCTGTCAAATCATCTGCACCCGCGTGATGTTGTCATGTCAATATGTGCCAAAATTTCTGCGTAATGTTTCCAGAAACTTGTTGAATCTATTCTACGAATCATTAAGGCTGTTCTGAAGACAAAAAACTGGTTCCAATCCAGGGCTATTAAGGTGTACCTAACAAAGTGGCTTCTGGCGTTATAGGCATTTGTTTATTTTGTGTTGCAAAAATGAATTTCTTCTTATTGGCACTAACGTTTTTTTAAGCTTTACAAATATCAAGTGAAGCTCAAAGAGATTAAAGTTTGTTATCTGTATCAGTCACAAAACACACTTTACACAAGTTTTCCTAAATCACACTGTATCAAATCAAAGAAGCACAAAGAACATGTCTGATAAATGCCGGTCCCGAGGTATTTGTCAAAGTCTATTAGGTTATTTGTCTTTGTAAAAAGAAAACAAAGGTGCATGGAAGCAGGCTGCCCCTGCGTCTATCTGCCTGTGTCTATCAGGGCCTTGAGAAGTCATTGATCCATGCAGACCCTTTGCTCATATGCCCGGCAGATGCTGCAGTAACAACAAAGACTTCTGTTCCTCCCTGACAGCACGACCACTCGTGTTTCCGTCAAGAATGGGTAGAAACCCTGGAGCCGTCAACCTTGCACAGCAGGATCAAATAAAACACGATGATAAGCTGGGGTGAAGTTTTCCAGACCTAAGAAATGCTGCACCTTTCATGTCCTCGAGTCGTATTAACATCCTGCAGAAAGCTCAGTAAATACTGCTTCTTACCTGTGGCCAACTGGCAAAGTGGACATTAACTGAGCTTTAAACTCTGTTATTGAGCCGCTGCCATTGACATCTTCATTGATCACCAGTATTCTCATAAGGCCCAGTAGAAACTCAGCTGATTAATCATTTAAGCGGATTTTAATGAGAGCACAAAGAGGCTTGAATTGGAAATTGATGATATATGAAAATCTTAGAGGGTGATACTGCCCTCAGCAATGATGGTTAATTGGCAAAAGGACTGAATTTATGTAAATAACATAATGAGCTACAAGGAGCGGTGTAATGAAAAATGTTGATGGATGTCAGTGACACAAGTAATTCTCTCTTATGTTGAACATTTGACAGCGGCATAAAGGAGCTTCAATTTATCATACATGCGACAAGATTGCTATTTTTCCCCAGTTTTGAACATCATGTATGTCACTTGTGAAACTGCTGAGATCACCACTGTGAGACCGTGATGGCTAAAACGAGGAAGACAGTTCATCAGGTGATCGAACAGGATTTAAGCTCAACAGATATTGTTTAAGGACTGTTTTTGCATTACTTCAAGATAAACGTAGCCTCAGAAAATAATGTCCTGTCAAAGTCTTTGGTGGGTTACATTATACAGTGTACTTTGGTGGTGCTGCAGAGCTCATGCAATGGCAATATAAACAGGGGTCACTTCCAGCTCATCACTTTTCTACATGCATTTTTAATGTTTTGTAGATCATTTTAACCTGAACCATGCTTTTCCTTAAGGTACAAAAGCAGTTTTTAGTGAGTAAACCTAATCAACAAGTGACAATGAAAGCAAAAAGTGAGTGCAAACTATGGTCTCCTGGCCATTCCCACCCCCACCAGCCTTCTTGTCTGGATACTGTAGGTCTGTTAAACCTGATCATTATTTCTCGGATATTGTTACCTTGTGCAGGGTGGCATTATACAGTGCAACAACCTGGGATGAGAATATGTTATGGAACATTTACATAACCTCACAATACTTTTGAGTTATTTCTCCTGCTACATATTCACTAGAGACTGAACCGCAGCAGCAGGAGAAGTCCGAACAATAACCACTTATCCAGGCGCAGTTCAACAATCACAGCAGGAAGAACAGCTGCAACTGTGCTCACAACCTGCAGCTGGATGCTGTTGGACATCTACAGTTTAATATGAGTAATGAGCATTAAATGCATCATGTAAAATGTCACATCATTTCTCCTCTTCAAGTTATCTGCAGCCTTTCTTTTACTGGACTGGATCACAACGACTATTCATGTGGATTAAAATTCATGTAAACCATATTACGACTAAATTATTGTGACATAAAGGCAAAAGCATTGCAAAAAAATCTACATTTTATGGTGAGTTAAGAAAAAAATGTCCTCTGTGGTCTTTAGGGAGCGCCATAGAAAAGGGTTCAGCTTATTTTGGAGATTTGGGGTGTGGTCGTTTTAACTCAGAGTGAAGGTTCTTGCCCCATCTCTCCTAATTTTAGTGATGCAGTCCTAATTTTTGTCTGGGTACTGTTATATAATGGATATAAATGATGACCTAGAAGCTGGAGTTATACTAGCAGTATGCTTAGGAGAAACTTTTTTAGACAAACATCTCAGTAATTCCCAGAAGTTAAAAATTTAAAGACCCCAAAGACGCTCAGATGTCTTATAGGTAAGTTCATGCGGCAGATGTGCTTTCCTATAGCAGCTCCTGCAGGGCTTTAACATTTCTGTAGAGAAGCCTGTTTTTGTTTTTTTTACTGTCCATCCACCCAAAACTGTGTAACTAGAAATTTTGAGATAACTCAAAACTTTGACTTAGCACTGCTTGACATTTTTATTTATTTATTTCACTGGCAGCAACAAGCTTCCATACATCTCTGCTTTTCTGGGTCAACTCGGATTTAATAAAAAGTTCTCAGACCAATCAGAGGATGAGCTATCGGGCCTTTTAAGTCAGTGTTCCTCCAGCAAATCAAATCAATCTCCACATTATACAGCAGAGAGGTTACAAGATGTTTGCAGACTGTGAATTCAAACTGAGCTTGAAAACTGTCTCTAAACTGTATTATTAAAATAATCACATTGCATGTGTTTTTTTTTCATGTAATGAACATAATAAATAATTGGGAAATAGATGTTATGTTACCACATGGACCCTCCTGGGACTCCCGCAGTGACCCTCAAAGAGGTGCCGGTCTCTATTTTGAGAAACTGGAAAAGCTCTACGTGGAAAAATCAGTGACATTATCAGAGAGAAAGAGAAAGAGAAAAGCAGAAAAAGACAGCAGCGAATACAAGAAGAAAGCTCGGACTGATTCAAAAACTCTGACCAATCCGAAGTCACATGACTCAACCACCAGCAGCGAACGGAGAGCACAAAAGAGACGCAGAGCCTCGGTGTACACAAGCCTGCACACCGCCAATCCGACACGGCTATACGCCCAATTTCTTTTTAATTGAAACCTTTTACTCCCGCTCGGTGAGTACATTTCCCACTGCCATTTTCTTAAGCATATTTTTGTCCTCTTTTTCTTCCTTCCTGTTCTTGGTGTTTCGACACGGGGAAAATGTTTTCTCGTTTTCTGCATGCAATGATTTAAATCTTGGATGCAGAGTGTTTGTGCTCCGGTGACATCCACTGAGAAATAGCCCTACGTGCTTGCGGACGCTCTTGATATTTTTCCCCCCTCTTCTCTGTCTTCCTCTCCTCTTCCCGAAGCAGCTTTTTCACGAGCTCACTTGTTCCGATCTCGACCTTTTGCTTATTTTCTGGCTTTTTCCTCCTTTATCATGGCTTATTTTGGTGTGGTTTTGGTGCTTTTCTCGGGTCTTACAGTGTTTCTCTGGTGTTCGAGGCTGTACGTCTCCTCGGGCGCAAAAATAACAGTTTTGATTTTCATCTTTGAGGATTTTGCTTTTCCAATAGGTGAGAAATTTAACTTCGCTGGAGTTTGTTTTGGTGCTGTCTTTGTACTTCTTTCTGCAGCCTAGATGAGAGAAGTCTGAACTTCCCTTTCCTCTTTTTTTGTCTTTTTAAGTAAATGTCTCGAACAAACCTGGATTTGTTTTAAATAATGAACTAATTTGAGCTCTTTTAATGAAGAAAAAAGAGAAGAAACATAAATCAGTCACCATGCTACAGTTAGAAAGATCTCCACTGTAAATGTGTAATTTGTTTCTATAGAGAGCGACTGGAAAAGGTGAAGGCATTCAGCTCTTTTGCTCTTCACATTTGCCTTCCAGTGACAGCATTGTGCAAAATTCAAACAACTTTATGAATGCAAATCGCTGATATGCAAAAGGAAACAGATTCCTGCCAGCTGAACCAGACACAGCTGTGCTTCTCTGCCCTGTTTGTCTTGCTACACACATAAGCCTTGATGCATGTGGGATTGATAACTGGTTGACACAGTCAGGCTTTACGCAGAGAAGCTGGGAAACTTAAACTCACTAAATGAGTCAATGAAGAGGGGAAAGGAGTTGGCTGGAAATTCTGTGACAGCTCATTATGCAAATCAGGCTTGATAGATTTGATTAATAGTTTGACCTTGCTGTATCAGCCAGATCTCACCCACAAACCTGCAGGCAACAAATCCAAAAAGAACACTAAATCCCAGACAATCCATATTACGTTCCCCTTTTAAATGGCTGCTGGAATCCTTGACCAAAGTTTTGTTTTTGTGCTCCACTGAGGGAAACTTTCAGAGCTCTAGACAAAAACCTTTCAATCAGCCTCAAAAGATGTGTGTGGAGACGTTTGACAGCGTTTCCAGCCTTCAGACTTCGCAGGTCAGGGAACAGGTGGGGGAAGCCGAGCATGAAATGTGCTGCTACGCAAACAATACTTATCTCTCACAAGGAATGAGGGTGGGAGGCTGACTCTGGAATAGCCAGCCGATACACGCATGCACTGAATCGCTATGAGCTCAGAGAGGGGATGGAAGGAATAAAGTTTAGCCAGGCATTTCTGGACCGGTCAGCAACCTGCCCGTATCCAGCGGAGGCCCGGCTTTACGTTTGTGCCCCCGTGGGCTGAGATGATCATTGACCCTTAGCAGGTGTACGATGCGGGCTGCCTTGAAGCCACGCACCACAGAGCCCATCTTCAGCGAGCTACGGATGAAAAACATTTTAGAGCGGCTGCAGCTTTCAAACTATAGGTCAAAGAACAGATTAGGAGAGCTGTCTCTCTCTGTCTCTTTTTATATCCCCTGCATGTGAGAGATAACCAAAGAGAAAAGCATACGGGCAAAGGCAGAAACAGAAAGAAAGATGATGGGATGCTCATGTGGAGGAGTGGGCTTTATGAGTACATACGTGTGATATCTACTTCAGTTCTGTGTTACATTATGCATGTGGTAATACCCACTGCTCCTTATTAAGGCTGCTGCTCTCGGATGCTATTTCTATGCCTGCATTTGTCATATTCAACACATTTCTCTGGGCAGAGTGTGTGTTTGGATAGCAGCAGCTTGACTGAACGACAGCCAGTGTGTACGTATGCATGCACCTGATGCTCACTTTTGTTGTGAGACGTGCCATTCGCCTTGCAGCGTCAGTATCTCGGCATCACGGCCAGTTACTTCTATTCCCTGTGCACAGAGATAGTAGTTGATTTCAGCACCATGGACAGCTCCCAACACTTTATTCCTTTGGCAGCTGGAGCGAGATGATTCTTGCCTGGAAGTCTGGAGCGTCTCTACTCACTAACCCCTGCCCTCTCCACCGCAGACGTCTTATTCTCAGCTATTTCAAGCTCTGCACCTCACATTCAAAAGCCGAAGAAAGGATAATTATCATTTTGTGTTTTATCAACAGAACAGGGAAAGTAGTTTAAATTAAACATTTGAGCATTTCTTGAACCGTTTCAATATAGGAATCTAAAGTATAAGTTTAATTTAATACTTTATATGAAACAGAATTAATTAGTTTCTGGATTCACATGTTGGGGAATTAAATCTTGTTTTATGACCCACGCCATCTTTGTTTTCTGTTCCCAGAAGTGACTATATTTAGAGGAGAGAATTGAGTGCAAAGTTAACACCTGGAATCCTCACCCATAAACTGCACAGGTGCATCACGCAGACACAGAAACATGCTAATTAGTAACAGATTGATAAAATAATTTCTCCCAAACCAGAGAGCAAAACTGTTAGACAGCACATATTTCACAGTCAGCCTTATTATTTATCACATAACTCCAGTGATGTGCTCCTGAAGGAACTGACACCACAAATTGAGGCCTTAGCAGATCGCCTGCAGCTGCCTGTGTCGGTGCTCCTCTCAATCAAATCAACTGCGCCCCTAAATTTAATTGTTAACAAATTCAAGGGTGATCATTGTTCTGTTGTTATAAAAGAGAATATCAGCTTTCAACACTAAAACCATTTCCAGCACCAGGGTGTAAACATGCTTTTTAGTGCTTAGAGTTGGACATTTTGACTGACTGTACACAGGATAAACAGACAGATGTCAACAGCTGGTTTTCAAATATGCATTTTGGAGCTTTGACGTTAGCCCTTGCTGGCATGTTTGCCAGATTGGATGAAAGGGTGGAGTGCTAAGCTATCAGCTAATGTCAGATTGTTTTGTTAGGTGTTAGCAAGCTGTATTCATAAATTACATCCCTGCATTGCGCAGACACTCACATCTAATCATTAGTGCAAAGTAACATTAAAATACTAAGATTACATTTACCAAAACTGAAGCACAAACTTTTTGAATCGATTGAAGCTGTAATGTTTGTCATCTGTCCATGAAAATGCTCCTAAAGGCACCAACAGCACAGCCAGAGTGCAGTGGTCCAGTTAAGTGACTAAAAGAGCCTTTTATTCTAGTGTTCAGATGGATAAGTTATAAAAAATTAAATCCCTTTCAGGCATTTTTGTGAAGGGTAAGACTATCCATAGAGATACTGGGCTGTAAATGTGCGTTTTAATGATGGAAATTTGGACATTTTAACATGAGTCTATATGGGTCGACTCACTTTTACAGCCAGGAATTGTCCACTAGAGAAAATGCACATTTTGGCTCATCCTTGTGGGCTTGATTCTTTTAATTCCCCCTCATACTGCATGTGATCTGTGGAAGTTTGTTTATGCCACTGATACAAAAATGTTTTGGTCAAAATTTCATGTTTGTATCGCAAAATTTTGACTTGCTCAGAAGTAACACAAAATTTAGAGATATTAAGCCAGAACCTTGACATTTAAGATTACATTATTTTCTTTTTTGTGTGTGTGTGTTTTCAAGGGACCACAGTGAGCTGTTTGTGTTGACAAAATATAAACAGCACTATAAAAGCACACACTGTGCCCTTTAAGTTACTCTAGAGCTTAACTGAGACTTCTTCAGCAAACATTAAACATCAGCTTCATTAAAGAAGCTCAAGTGTAGCCGGCCCAATTTTAAAAACCTAACGAGATAACTTATTTTAATGATTTCTGCTGTGTTTTATTCTTTAGTGTTTAGAATTTAATCTCTAATCTTATGCACTAAGAATAAACAGAAGTATAGCAGAGTAGATATTTCTGTTTTACCAGTATCAGGAACATTTATACTTTTTCCCAGAGCGTTTTCTGACCCAACCCCAACAGAAGTAACCCTATGACATTCACCACCATTTTTTACCAAAGAAGAAGAAGCAGAAAGCATTTTGTGAGTTGGACTTTGTTGGCGGAAATAAACTTCAGTACACTGAGATTTAACAGGTTTGCAGCCACACAGACAATAAAACAGAAAAAGAAGCTGCTATTTTGCTACGTGTGCAAGTATAAAACTATTTGCTGCCGTGGTATTGGTATCCTAAAATGACCACACGCTTTGAGCCATGCGGCTTTGTGCTTTCAAACAATGTATAATCGAGTCCAGTGCCATTCAAAATACAATGGTTTTCAGTTTTTACTCTGCATTTTGAAGATTGGTTCTTGGTAAGGAGTAAATATTATTGTTGCTCCAAAATGTTATTTGATGAAGATTAAAGAAGCTCTTTCACCTTAAAAACATTGAAATGTTTTCGTAGAATACACATTATACTATAGTAAATCTTTAAAACGGGAATATCCTTTAGTTTTTAAGGATAGAAATGCAGATACATTTTTTTTTGCTACTTTACACACAAAAATTACTCAAGAATTTAATAAACAGTCAAACTGGTAAAAAAAAAAAATGCATCAGATCGTGTTCTGAACACACCTCTGAGGAATCCACTTAGATAGGAACCTTAATCACAAATCCCATTAAAACCAACCACCGACTGATCCCACAACATGTATTGTCTGCATGCAAAGCCTAAAGATTATACCGCCGTGCCGAGTATTCCCAATCAGGGATACATCATCCAAGGGGCTATGCAGACTGTCGGTGTGAAAGCTGCACAGGACTCCATTTGTTGCTATTAATTTACAGCTGAAATGGGTATTTGACCAAAAGCAGATCAGCAGCATACCAGGCTCAAAGTTTGGGAAATTCCAAGCTTAGTAAATCTAAAAATACTAAAAGAAATTCAGCTGTTTTAAAATTGATTGTGTTTGATAGCAGCCACTTTAAAACCTTTAAAAAGACACACACTTTGAACATGACTCATAAATGACTCAAGCTGTTGCACGGTCTCCATCATTACTGTAAACCTAAAAAAATGTGGTTTATTTCAGGCACACTCACTGTCAGAAACTGATCTAAAGCACCCAGGTAATTTAGTAAATTAGTTATGAGTTCTACACTTTTGCCTAAAAAGCAAAGGATTCCAGGAGGAGACACAGAACCCTTGGAAGTTGCATCAGGAAGGCCACGCAACATAAAAATCTGCCAAATCAAATATGCAGAGCTTCCCGCTGGCGACCCCTTGTGAATGAGGAGCTGAAAGAAGCTGTTATGTAGTTGTATAAGTGAGACTGGTCTTTTCTGTAGTTAGATTTCAAAGCCACGGGTAAAAAACAAAACAAAACAAAGCTGGAATATGCTCTACCTGACACTCACTGGCCACTTTATCAAATACACCTGTTCAGGTGTTTGTTAATGATGGCTCTAATCAGGTCAGATGGGACCAGGCATTAAAAAAAAAGTATCAATATTTTGTGTAAAAACATGAAACATCGTGTAGCAACAGTTCAGGCTGCTTGTGGTGTCGTAACAGTGCAGAGGATAATTTCTTGGTACACTTTGGGCTCGTTAGTAGCAACTGAGCATAATTTAAACAGCACAGTCTACCTGAATATTGTCAGTGACCATGTCCATCCCTATATGACCAAAGTGTACCCATCTTCTAATGGTTGCTTCCTGTAAAAGAATACATAATGTGACAGGGCTCGCATCCTGTCAAACTGGTTTCTCAAACATGATGTTGAGTTCACCGTACTCACACGACCTCCAGAGTCACCAGATCTCAATCCAATAGAGCGTCTTTGTGCAGGGATGGGAGATTTGCATCATGGATGTGCAGCTGACACATCTGCAGCAGCTGTGTGACGCTATCATGTCCATATGTACCAAAATCTCAGAACAGTCTTTCCAGGTCTACGTAAAAAAATTGGCTGGTGGATGTTAATTAACATTCTTCCCCTTATTTTCATCTCCAACACAAAATAAGAACTGTAATATTTACAAATGTAGCATTTCCCACACGACTCTTGTTTGGGATTGGGATTTTTTTTTTTTTTTGGTCAACAAATATAGAAACCAGAAAGCGAAGGATCACGAAGAGAGAAAAACTGGCTCCTGCCCGAATGTTTTTGTTCTTTTTTAATTGAATCTTTCCTGCTTGCATCACAGTGGATGTGTATTTGCATTAAAATGAGCACTATTTAGTGTTTGTGACACAGCATGCATTCACCATGCCGTCACTCTGCTTACAAAATCTGTTGTGCACAATAAACTGAAAACATTGTCGGCACGTAACGTTTAGCAGCAGAAGAGAGCCTTTTTTTCATTTAAATTGCAAATTCTTCCTAAAATGAAATGATAATCAGCTCTTTGTCGTGCTGTTTTTCACATTCATGGAAAAGAACCTCCACATCATCCGCATCCCCCTCAGCCTCATGCATATTTCGACTCATTTGCTCCATTTCTGACTTTCACGTTTGACCTTTCACCCTGGGTGTCAACTCCTGCCCCAAATTATTACCTCAATATGCCTTTTAACCCCCAGTCTTCACCCTTCTGGTGTCATAAAGCGGAAACATATTTTGTTATCTGCTAATTACCCACAGCTCTAGTGACCCAGTTACTTTAGCCTGCTGGAGAGGAAGCTAAATTTGGCACTCACACAAGAGGAGAATTAAGGAAATGGAGAAATATGTCCGTGCCAAGAGATATGGGAAAGCATGGCATATGTTCGTATGCCCTCGAGCAGAGCTGTGTGTGGACTCCCCCTGCTGCAACAGCAGGTGGAGTCTTCCCCCCCCTGTCATTCATTCACATACACATATTAGTAATGCAGGAGAAATCCTCTGTTTTCATGAGAACAGGGTAGACTCCCAACAAGACGGAAAGTAAAATTTTAAGAATACTTTGAATGTAATGAATTGGTGCACAGCGATGCAGTAAAGCAAAAATGCCTGAAAACAATGTCCCTGTGGAATCAGTGAGACTATATGTAAGCAGCTTTTACCATCAAAATCACCCCAAAACAGAGTAGTGTGAAAGACACACACTGACCTCACAGATCACGTTTCTGGTATGTTATTAAATTGCACCGATTTCAGAGATAATCTGAACTTCTATTATTGTAAGATGCGAGATAAAATGTCTTCCAGAGATATGACTTCATCCCATCTCACTGTACAGGTCACATTGTGCTTTATCTCCCGGCTGTCGTCGCTATAGGTTGCTCAAATCAGATTATGGCACTGCTCATTTTAGGCACGTGACCGTGTGCCCTCAGTCTTCATGCTTCACAGAGACTCCATAAAGAGGCTGGTAAAGCTGATGGAAAATAGAGTGTATTCTCCTTTGAGAAACTCTGCATATTCGCATACTTGTGGACTCTCGCACAGTAAAGCATAGCCTTGCAGTTCAAAAGTCAATTCATCAAATATATGAAAAATATGTAAACGATAAAAGGCTGATGGGATAGTAATATAAAAGGATAGAGTCGCAGTAATAATTTATAAGCTAGCACTACCTACCAACCGCATGATGTATGCCTGCATTTTCCATCTTTGATATTCCGGTCCAAGGCCCAGTTCTAAGCTCCTTGAAAATGATTGGCATTGCAAATGTCTTTTTCCCTTCTTCCTTTTTTGAAGTTCGCTCATTCTCTCCTTCCATCTCACCTCCTTTTAAAACCCCCCTCTCTCTTTCTCTCTCCTTTTGTTGCCATTTCCCCTCTCCTTCTTCAATTCAAACTCAAGACAGGTATTATGCAGAAGGTAATGGGGTGTGAACTGAAGGGAAAAAATATAAGAATAGTGCCTGACAGTCATCCTTCCTTGTTAAGATCCACAGCAGAACTGAAATTCCTGCTACATAGTAAACAGGGCTCGAAACTGGAGGGCAGGTTTCTGGTTATATGTGTGCAGTAATGGGCTATTCTCTATTTCCTTTGCACTGTTAGCCAGTATTTACTGTACAAGTCCTGCAGGAGAAATTAGATTCCACCAGGCTCCTCTGGGCAGGGAGGAAAACGGCCCAGCAAGGACCTCTATTCATTAAGTCCTTAATTGCTAATTGGGGTCTTTGAATGATTCAGCAATAGCTGCTGCTGTTGGGGCATTAGCCGAGTAATTTATGGCTGAGAGGGAGCATGGAATAATGAACGAGGGTGAGACAGGGTTATTAAAAAAGGGCACTGGTGCCCACAGTGTTGTTATTACACAGTCACCTTATGTTAATGCTCAGAAGTCTGTGGTATGCTCTTTTTTTCTGTCTGATTTTCACCATTTGTCTGAGTTAAATTCATTATGTTCTGCAATTAAATTTAATTTAGCACTAATGCAATTTTTTTTTTTTTGATTAAGCATATTATTGTGCCTTTGTGGAATTTGTGCATTTAAAGTGATGACATCTCTTTCTTTGACTGTGACAGACAATGAAAAATTGCGGCGGTCCTATCAGCTGCAGTCATTATTCCTGCTCCAAAGTCTCCCAGTAACAATAAAAGCTGGTGGGTCACTGAGAGATTCTTAACAGCATTTTCCCCAGCATTTTGATAAATCTTCACACCTCATGCTGTGTATATTCTCACATAAGAGAGGACGGGGAAAAAACTCATACATGGAAGCAGCATAGTTTATAAATGTTTTTCTGTCCACATTTAGTTTCTCATTTGGCTGTGATTCAAAAGAATGGAGAAAACGGGCGTATCATAAAAACTGATTCCTTTGTAATGCGCATGTCTTTGAACAAAGGAGACATAAATTAGATTAATAAGCTTCAGGTATATTATTCTCACTCCCTACAGCCTCAGAGATATAGGTCTAGTAATCAGCTGTTGACCCCCTGGCAACCTCTGCTTGCTATGGAAAATGTATTCCCCAGCCTTACCACATTTCAAATGGTGCAACTTTGAAGGTGACATTCTCCATTTCTGGTTTTTCAGTTTCATTGCTGCTTGACGAGTAGAGTGTTTGCACACAAGTCGGTGGTTACCAATAGTTTTCAAGCCTCCATGAATGTGGGACTACCAATAAAGTTTATAGCAACCGATTGGGGAATACAAATTTTTCCGTTGGAACAACACATCTCTTACTGTGCTGTCAAGTTGTTTTCAGATAGTTTCATTTGCTGAGATTGAAAGTGGTTACTTCCTTTCATGTGCGGCGATTACATTGAAATTACAAACCAGATGTGATTAGTTTATTGCATTCAAACTAATCATTAATGCCCGTTTCCAGCATAACATTTAATAAATCATAATACTAGGTTTAGTCCTAATAAATAACATTCACTAATCTACATCACTCTACATGATGAGTAGTTAAAATAGTTTTTAATCATCATCCAATTGTTACTTTGATCTGTTGTGTTTTTCTATTATAAGTTACAGAGCGGCTCATTGCACCTTTATACTGAACTCACAAATACAACAGTGTTATCAGTTTATATTCAACAAAATATTTTTCTGTTTTTCTGAGTTGAATTCATTACAAGATTGTATTCAATGCACTCCTCATGCAATTTTAACAAGGTTTTTCAATTTTGAAAATTAAACCTGTTTTTGTCTGGAGATGTTTTGCTGCTGTAATTAAGCTTTTTTACTGGCCCATGACTGAGAGTGACAGCCACAGACCAAGTAACTGAGTGATTTCAGCAAAATTATTGAAACATTTTGTTAAATCCTCACATCTTCACAACAGAAACATGGAAAGTGCTACGCGTCTGCATGAAAAAAAACAAAGAAAGAATTAAAATACACGAATGCTTCATTCTTCATGTCTGTTAAATTCGGAACAACAGTCAAGAGAAAAACTCAATTAACCTGGTATCACCATAGTGTTTATTGTTCTTATTACACATTAAACATTCAGGGTATATAGTGTTAATATAAGGCAGGGATGTCAAACATAAGGCCTGGGGGCCAGAACCTGCCTGGAAAAGATTTCTGTTTTTTCACGATTGACAATCATTTTTTTATTTATTTTACAGCAGTAAATTCAAAGTTTTTCACACTGAGAGGAGAGTTCAGTGGCCCATGATGTTAAATACCCCTGTTTGACACCTCCGGTCCCCTGATAAAAGGTTAAGAGGTGGTTGAAGAACTTCTATTCTCCAGACATGCTACTCTTGCTGTTTAGCCTCTTGGCTAAGCTAACCTCCAGCTTCATCTTTATCAAACATACGCTCAGGTGGAATCTATCTTAAACACCTTAAACCTACCTGTTGTTTATGGCTGATTAACATTTGTTTGATCTATTTTAATCTACATGATGATCCTCATGGTTTGCGTTACACATGTTAAACAGTAGAAAGAGAAGAAATAATCCATAGCTGCATTGGTGCCCAGTTTGTAAATTTAGATTGTATGAAAGCGTAATTAGGTTTCAGTACACAGTATTTCCCTTGTAATGTGTTTGGCTGTCCATCAAAGAAATGAGGCAAAAAGGTGAAAAGGTGTCTTATTATAAACCAATATTTTGTTCACTTGAGCAGCCACGTTTTTCCAGAAAGGCACTACAAGCAAGAGACATGAGACACAGCTGAAAAACACCTGCCTCCTGATAAAGCAGAACCGACGTGTGTCGATGGCTCTGTTCAGACAGACTATGAAGACGTCTGCAAATTAAACTTTCCTCTGTTGACGAGAGTCGAGGTTAGTCGCTTTTGGTTGTGCGCTGTCAACTTGCTAAAGATAAAATGTTGCAGTGCAGCATTCAAACAGTGGGGAGTGAGTGTGGCCTGAATGCATCTTTCACATCCCATATGTATTTGTCATATTGGATGAGAAGTTTTCATCTTTCTTCCTCAGACAGGAGCATGAGTCAGTGAGGAGAGATCAGGGAGAGAGGAAGTGCTAAAATGATTACTTTCACCAGTTCCTCGCTTCTTTATCTCAGGAGAATTCAGGCTCTGAAGCCCCTGACAGTCAGTGTGAAAGGACCAAAGAGGATCCATGAAATACTTACACTTGGAACCTCTGCAACACGGGAGGATGCTGTAGAAGCCCTGAACAAAAAAAGGAAAGGAAAACATCACTGTCAGACACTCACTTCTGTGTTATAAGAAAGACTTTTAAGAGACAAAACAAAGTCTGTGTGTGGAAAAACATGCCAGTGATGAGTTTGGATGTATTCACAGCTCCGGTGATGCACGAAGATGTAATTTTGCATTAATTTCAGGAGCGTTAAGCATGCCAAGATGAATCCAGCACCATCTCTCTCCTCCTGTCTTGCCTATCAGACTGCTTTGAATTCGATGTGAGCGTGTTTCCTGGCCTGGGACGTTTCCACCAAGCATTTGCCAGCAGTTATGCCACATGCTTCTTCTTAAAAGGCTTTGAGGATCTTAGAGCCTCATGAATATTGTAAATGGCCTTTGAAGTCTCTTTCTTTCCATTTTGAAAACCAGAGGAATAATGTTACTCCTTTTTCCTGTGATCACTTTCATTAAAAACATGTAATTGAGGATAACTGAGTGATGCTCTACGTGAAAAATGTGGCGACTGAAAGCTTCTGCTTAGACTGACTGTGGTTGTATTTTTGTACCAGATGCAGCCTGCGGTTATTTAAAGCGTCGCTTGAGCGGTTGCTCAGTGACCATCTGATGCTGTCAGCTGCTAATAGAAGTTTGACAAGTTTGCAGACATTGTAAGAAACTTCAAGCCATTAGTCGAGGTAATGTCTTGTGTCTACAAGCAACTTTGCACCAGGCTTTAAATTCAGAAACAGACATACAAACACTTAAGAAGCAATTTGCTGTTTTCAACCGTTTCTGGTCCATATAGCTGTTTTTGCTCGATGCCGTTCCCTCAGGCTTTGAAGAACCTACTGATGCTGGGCAGGCATTTGTCTTCGTGCTCATTACCTTACTTAGATGCTAACGTTTGAGCAGCTGTGGCTCAAGCTATAGAGGGAATGTCCCCTAGTCACAGAGATGGCAGTTTGAGAACAACATATATTCAACCCAAAGTTACTCTCGATGTCCGGTGAGCTTCTAATATTCAGGTAGGAAAGCTTAGCCACTTGCTATGCAATTATCTAATGAAAGTTTGGACATCTATGGTTTGGATGGTGCGGTGGTTAGGTGGTTACAGTTGCCAAAAGGTTCCTGGTTTGAACCTGCCTACAGGCTTTTATGTGTGAAGTTGGTGTTTTGTTCTTTCTGGGTACTCCAGCTCCCTCTTACAGTCCAAAGACATCCATGTTAGCTTAACTGGTCATTCTAAATTGGCCATAGCTCTACCCTGGGTACCCCACCTTCTACCCAGTGGAGGTTTCAGGTTCCCTACGATTCTGAATTGGATAAGTGGCTAAGAAAATGGATGGATGGCATAAAGTGTGGATCATTTGGGTTCTAATGTATATTTTAACAGTTCAGTGTATATTGGAACAGTTGGATTTTAGCAATAATGAACACATATACTGACTCCTCAAACTGCATGAAAATAAAATAATAAAATAATAAGGTACCCTCTAAAATATGTCATTAACTCTGAAACAATACAACCATGCATGCTGTAAAGTCTGTTAATTATAATTTCAAGGCTGTACTTCCAGTAGTTTACTGGAATATTTTCTGGACCAAAGCCACATTCCCACCTCCAAAGCTAAAATTCTTTTTAAAGAATAAATCCTCACTGCAGTTTTTTTTCTTTTTAAGAATGAGCGATGGTGCAGATGTAAGACTCTTTTGTCTCATATTAATACATGTGATTAATCTTGTGATCACTGAAAACTCATTCTCTGTTTTAAGACAGAATATGTATAATTGTTCAGTTTTTGCCTTAACTGACCGACGTCATTACGAGTAGGCTATTCATGCCTTTGCGTACCGTCTGCCTCCTGGAATCCTTATATTGAAGCTATGATTATTTTTCTCCCACTGATAAGTGAAAAAACTGTGGGAAAGAAGTATCTGGAAACCCAGGAGGGATTGACAGTACTGAACAGGCCAAACACAATAGTTGTAGGCTGCATCGACATGATGTGTAGCTCGATTTTCCAGGGAGCTGCTTGTCAATTATGGCATCTGTTATGGCGTAGGTTACATCGTAGGGTTAATGCTGAGTGTCCATTAATTAAATGTAAGAAACAGCAGATTCCATTTAGCATGTCCCACTCCACTGTATGTAATGAATAAATATATAATACCTAAAAAAATTATTTACAAACTACTGTAGTCTTTCCAGCACTGTGCATTTAAACCGCTTAACTAGTATTTAATAAGCAAATGCCACCTCTTTCATTCAGTGCTCAGCATTTGTCTGAATCACATTTTCTCTTATTAAATCTATTTAAAATATTCTCCTGCTTAATCAACTATCTTCCATCTAATGGCCTCACCTCTGTACATTTGCCTCAAAGAGACCATTCAGTGCACTCCACATCCATCAGTCACTCCGCAGGTTGGGTAAGGTGTTGGGGGTGCGATACCATTCAAAAGGTAGAGACGGGGTGAATGGGATTTGAGGTTTGATTGGATAGAGTGTCAGCTTCCTGCTCTCTCACTACCGATAATTAAGTCAATTAACTCCAAACTCACAGCACTACCGTAATATGGGACATGCACCAGTTTTAATTCATCTACTCTTCTCTGTTGTGCAAAAGGAGATTTTTTGAAGAGCAGCAGAGGAGATTTAGAGTGGATTATATGTGGGTGGAGGCAAAGGATGGAAGTAAAGAAGCGGTTGGGGAGGATGGGGGAGGATGGGGGAAGCTGTGACGCAAGGGGAACCTGAGAGAGGATTGACTGCACTCAGTGCGTCTGTGTTGGTGTAGATGTGTGCAGATGTTTAGAGTAACTGTCACTCGACATGCTTGCACTCCACCTCCAGCAGGGAAAATGTTTCTGAGAAAATACCTATGGATATAACTGCACCTCTTTTTGTATATGTTTTATATTCAGGTCATTTGATTTCAGCTGTGCAGCAAAATCAAGCAATTAAATATATTCGTAAGAGGCACATCAGCTAGCAAGTACTATATAGAAAACAGTAAATATTTTAGATTCTATAAAATGAGTTTTTTAGATTTCTTAGCTTTAGTGTTTAATTAGAAGAAGACGCTCATCCAGCAGGTGATTAGCTTAGCCTAGCACAAAGACAGCTAACTTGATTCAGTACAGGAAATAAAATCTACTAATGAGACTTTTTAAAGCTCCATAACACAAGAACAACCCAGAGCACCCTCTCAATTAAGAAGCTTAAACCACAGAGATTGTAAATTAATTGATTATGACTATATATAAACAAATATATCTAAATCTAGTTAAATAATTCTTAGTATTAATAATTAATCTCTCTACTCTCTGTGAGTAGCTGTAACAGCGCTAACCACTGGGACTCACTTCTGTCCTTATAGCCTCATGAGAGCTTATCCTGCATGGCAATGTGTCTACACTTTGTGAAATCTGGGTTAAGAAAGCCTCATTACACACTCTCACTCACAAACAAAGACCACCACCAACTGGGAATTCCAAGAAGAAACAACTTGAAAGTTTCTTCCTTCCTCTTGAAGTGGATGTGTCCGATTATTGTGGTGCACATCTTTATGCTCGTCTCCCAGGACTGTGGCATGATAGGAGCAAACAGTGCAGGCTCCACAGAGGTAAAAAGATCATGATGTGCTGCTGATGTTTACAGAAGGATTGCCCTAAGATTAATTCTAGATGACCTATTGGCTTTATGCTTAAATGCAAATTAATGTTAGGAGTCCAGTTAAATTATCTTTATTTCTGTTGACCTGGTTTCTGTTTGAAAGTAATTCTTCTTCTGGTGGTTAAAATATTCACATGCTTTCACATACCATGCTGCACTCAAATAAATCTTTCATTCAAAGAGTACTTAACCTAAGCATAAGTAGTGGTTATGCAGTTAAATGTCATTTGTGATATTATGATGCAAATATAATGACATACTACAAGATTAATGCTGATAACCTGGGAGGTTGGTACCTTTACACAAAGCAAGTTTGTACATATACAGTCATGTAAAAAAGAAAGTACACCTCTCAAGTCTAAGGTTTTATCAGGTGTTTATCAGGATATAATAAAAAAAAATCTGTGTTTTTGCTTGTTAAAAAAAATCTAAATACAACAACGTGTTACACCATGTCATTTATTTGTTTGAGTTTGTAGAATGACCTTTAGCTGCTTTAGCATGTAGTAATTGTTTTCTGTATGAATTTATCAGTCTGTCACATGGCTGTGGAGGAATTTTGGCACACTCATATTTACACCATTGCTTCAAACTTGTTTTGGCCGGTTGTGCACCAATTACCTACACCTTGAATGTTGGTTGCTAGAGATACAGCCAGTTTGTCGTGTCGATTTTTTAAACCACCAGTTTAATGATATATTAGTACAAGCCCAGAATTCACAGTGTATACAGAGAGAGTTATTGCAAAAGTTTGAAAAGATTAGATTTCTCCTCTTATACCAGTGCTGATGTCTGGGGCCTCACACCTATCATTCAAGTGAATGCAACATCAATAGCAATGTGCAAAGCAACCAAAGCGGCATGTATAATGTGATCCTAAGCTGTGTTGCCATGCTGTTTTTAGAAAAAAAGACACTTTCTCATGGCATCCTTTACAAACAAGGTAAATGTACTGTCATGAACATTAACATACTTCTGCATTTGCACTTAGTTTTTGGTAAATAAATAAATAATGGATGTAAATAAATAATGTTGGTATATTTACCTAATTTTAAGACTTGCTAAGGACTTTTTTAATGTGCTGATAAGTAGGGTGTGCTTTATTTATCACATGAACATGTATATAGAAACAATGTGTCAACCATAGCGGTAACAATATATAATACTACATTTTCTCCTTTTTGAAACGCTGTGAAAAAGATGAACATAGTGATTATAATGTGAAATACTCAGTTGGAGTATAAAGGCCACCTCTGGCACTGCATATAGAAGAGACTCAAAAGGAAAAAAAAAAGAAAAGGGTAAAACAGTGAGTGGGGATTCTTGTGACTTCAGTGTGATGCGCTATTTTCAAATGTGGGAACACAGTTCACATATATAGTGAGATCTATCAGATTCACACGCCTGAATCACAGCCGCCTCCGTGTCAGAGTTCCTCTCCCCTCCTGCAGACAGCAATCTGTCTCCATGCTCACTGAGGTAGGCACAAGTACAAGTGAACACTTAGACAAGGATAATAACAGCATAAGCAGCATAACGACTCATGAGCTGTAACCATGTGATTCATTGAATACTCGAGATAAATAATGTAGAATTTTAAAATAGCAGTTTAGGCAAAAATAACCAAAATCAGTCTGTTCAGACATTTTAAATGTATTTCATTTTCATTGGGTTTTTGATTTTTGCTTCCACAATCAAGCAATTAGTTTAAAAATATATAAGCAGTGGAGTAAATCCAAAGTTACTGTCAGTCATTTTTTAAATTATAGATTTTCTTGTTTTTTTCTTTGTTTTATGTCAGCAAACTGAATATTGTTGGGTTTTATCAACTAAAAAAATAGACACCAGGAAAGAGTTCCCTCTTACCTTATTTTATTTTTTGATGTTTTAAATGATTAATTGAGAAAACAGTTGAAAGATGATTGAAAAAAAAATGTCAGCAATCAAGGTTTGGCTTTGTAAAATTATGTTCAATGGTGCCTGGAGTTTGATTTAAACTTTGCTTGATATTTATTGTAATTATTATCTATCAATGTCTTCCTCTTTGTCAGTCCTTTTGCTCATTTGTTTAATCATAAAAATTTCTCAGGAGGGAAAGATGACACCAAATACATGCTGTATTATAATTTTTACAAGTGGCAGTTTTAAAAATAAATAAATAAATAAATACGTGAATATGACTAATCTAAAATCATTAAAGATTTGTCTACAAAAAGCCTTTAGGATAACATGCAAGCCTTTTTACCCCAGTTTTACTAGGGAGGGATTTGTTTCTCAGCCTGTACAAAGAAAATCTGAGGAATTATTTACAACATATGCTCTCAGATCTGACCAGTGTTTACATCCCACTGCTGCTCGCTGTTTGACTCTCTATGTATAACCTCTGCAATCTAACCTTCCTGGCTTCCTGAGCAGTGTTCAACTGTGTCTCCCTGCAGGCATTGCTGCAGGAATAGGATGACTGGGAAGACCCAGACCAGCAACGTGACCAACAAGAATGATCCTCGCTCCCTCAACTCTCGCGTTTTCATCGGCAACCTCAACACAGCCGTAGTAACCAAGGCTGACATTGAGGCCATCTTTGCCAAATACGGCAAGATTGTGGGCTGTTCTGTCCACAAAGGCTACGCCTTTGTTCAGTACGCCAGCGAGAGGAATGCCCGGGCAGCCGTGGCTGGAGAGAACGCCAGGATCGTTGCTGGACAATCACTTGGTAAGCAACAATTTTGATCCATGAACAGGTGAAACTTTCCATTATACTCCACATATACTACAGTGAACATATGATCAACTGAAGCAGTATATTCAGTACTTGCAGTATAAATAGAGAGAACTTTGTTTACAGCTTAAATACTTTCAATACTTCGGAGTTGGTTCTAGTTTCACTGTGTGTCAGGACATACAATTGTGGTCAGAAATTTTTATACACTGATCAACAATAGTTTGGGGCTTTTAATTGTTATTTTTTTTTTAAACCTTTTCCACAGTGGAATGATTGTACAACATACATCTTTAATGTCCTCTTAGCAGAAGTGAGGAATGCCGAAGGTTTTAGAGCAGGGGCTTCCTTCTTGATTGACACCCGCTACATGTAAATCTCGCTGCACTGTGGACAGGGATGCTGGTGTACCAGCAGTTTCTAGTTTTCAGTTTACATGGCCACTTTTATTCGTCAGATTGATCTGAAAATTCAGAGCAGGAAATTAACGTGATTATTTACTCCAACACTGTACTGTACAATTTTCAGGTACTTGTATAAGTGTTTGGATTTGCAGTCAATCTACTACATTCTCTCAATACACTTTAATACATTTACTTCTGAGCTTAAGCTGCTATTGTTGACAGATCTGATTATGACAGAATAAACTTCTGGGCACTTTCATCCAGAAAGCCCGCATCCGTGCTATACAACAGCAAAACCAGACTGAAAGCCTGCTGGTGGTTTATCTTTGTCTCTGTGCTTCTTTTTTTTTTACCGCGTTGCTTTGACTGCAAACATTTTGTGTTTCTTTAAAGCTGTTGGCATTTTCATCTGTATTGTGACTTTTTTGTTCTGTGCCTCTTAGTAGTGTGGCTGTTTAAGAGGTTTTTGTGTCTCTTTGTTGTTTGATTGACTGCCCAACAAGAGATGTTAACAGTCATGTCTTACCAGGGCTCTGGCCAAATGAAATCTCTAAGGCCATGTGATCTGGCTCTGTGCCTGGCAGTCCTATTCAGTAATCCATCCTGATACTACTCTTATAATGTTATATGCACACAATATAGTTATTGAAAAATGCTCCAACTTGACCTGCTGCAGGGCTCATTTACTGCTCAATAATGTATCAATAACAATAAAATGCTAAAGAGGTCACTTGCACACGACATATACGGTACAGCAATTTGAGTCTTTCCATTATATCTTTGAAAGACTTTTTCTTGTTATGAACGATTTCATAGTAGTATATTTATACTTTTACTAAAGGAAATGATCTTAATGATGTCAATTTGGATAACCTTGGTGGAAAAGCATGGGAAACAATAATAGAAGTTCATGCAAACGAGGTAAGCAACAGCAGGTCATTGCTGAAAAGGATGGCTGTTCACAGAGTGCTGTATTAAAATTAACTGGAAGGAAAAAGTATGATGGGAAAAGGTGGACAAGCAACAGTGGATTGTCAAGAGAACTTCACAAGGACTGAGGCTGGTATCAGTGCAAGAGCCACCACACACAGGGGTATTCAGAAAAGGGGCTATTATGATATTAAGCTATTCCTGAACCAGAGACAGTGTCAGAAGTATCTTGTCTGGGCTAAGGAGAAAAAGAACTGAAATATTGCTCAATAGTCCAAAGTCCTCTTTTCTGGTGAAGGTACATTCTTTCATTTCATTTGGAAATCAAGGTCCCAGAGTCTGGAGGAGTAGTGGAGAGCACAGAATCCAGACCAGTGTAAAGTTTCCTAAATCTGGGTTGATTTGGGGTGCCATGTAATCTGCTGGAATGGCTTGTCCACTGTGTTTTATCAAGTCCAGAGTCAACATAGTCGTCTACCGGAAGATGTGTATTGCCTTTTCCACCAGGACTTAGTACCTGCCCACAATGCCACAGCTATTACCAAATTGTTTGCTAGACATGTCATTACTGTATTCAACTCCCTAGGCCTGTTACTATCAAAACCACCTGGGCTTCAGTGTCAACTCAGCAGTGTCACAAGCTGATTGTCTCCATGCCATCCTGCATCGACTCCCAACCAAGTACTCAATATAAAAATGAACATATTTTACAGAATACTAGGAAATGTTCTTATGATATTTTCACAATTTGAGAAGCCTGAGTTCTGATTTTCATGATCTATAAGCCAAATACAGGAAAGACCTGATATTTCACTTTACATTGAATAAATTCAAAATATATGAAAGTTTCCATCCATAAATCCATCTGTTCCTGCTTACCCATCCAGATATTTACATTTTCTGAGATGAACTAGTAGACTTGATCATTTTTTCCCTTTTTAAATAAAATAACTAGCAATAATAAATGTTTATTTAGAAACCTAAACAAAATCAGTTTTAATTTAAGATTTAAAATATGATTGATTTGGTCCGTGTAAGGGCTTCTAGAATTATGTTTCAACCTCATGGAGCCTGAACAGCTTACAAATGATCAACTCTTATTTTTAATCAATAATGCCGGAAGACCTTGAGCTGTCATTTGGTTTTTACCATTCATGGTCAAAAGTTCTGCACTGTATCTGGTTGCCAGTCTTATATTTGATCTGTAAAAAGTATGAAATAATTTAATAAACTGAAGTATGGCCTCGGCAAAGTTTCTGAGATACAGAATACGTTTTTACTTAATCAGCTGAGTTAAAAAGGGAGATGCTGCGGGAAGGACACAAGGCGAGCTCGTACTGTACATACATTCAGGCCTCAGTCCTCATAGGCATTCTGTGGATCCCTCTAAGTCTTCCTTATATTACTTATTGATTGGCTCACAGCCTCCTCCATAGAGAATAAAAGTCCTCCCCAAGCCCTGTTCTCTCATTAAATATGAATAAGAGTGCTGCAGGGTCACATCTGTAATTCCACCTTATATTTTCCCAGTTTCATGCATTTCTGGATATGAAATTACATGCGGCAGTGGTAAAATTGCAAGGTTAACAGTTATTACACATAATTACGTGACTTGAGAACTGTTCTGGTATTATTGTAACTATATGACTGATCTCTTTAGTGAAACTGTCACTCAAGTTATCAGCCTGAGCCAGTAATGAAAATGTATCCTTAAAAAAACAAAAAAACAAAAAAAAAAAAAAACACCACACACGAGTGTTTTTGATGATTATTCATATAATATGATTATTGTACTCACCAAGATATCAGTACAAGTCTAATGGTGAGGAACCCTCCAGATCTCAGACCTCTCTGGAAATGATTAACTGGAACTACCCAATCTATCAGTTCATTATAATTTAAAGACTAAGTTTCTGGTTTTGTCCTTTAGTTTGTACCAAACTTTGCATTTATACATCAACAAGACTCTAGTTTACAGTCCTGTGAAAAAGAGTTTTCACAGACCTCTATTCAGTCCCCATGATTGAATAGCTGGTAGAAGCACCTTTAGCAGCAATAACTTGAAATAACCATTTTCTGTATGGCTTTATCAGTCTCTTACATCATTGTGGAGGAATTTTGGCCCACTCTTCTTTACAGCATTGCTTCAGTTCATTGGCGTTTGTGGCCATTCGTTTATTCACAGCTTAAGGTCCCACCGCTGCATTTCAATCAGGTTGAGGTCTAGACTTTTCTTTTTCAGCTATTCTGTTCTACATTTGCTGCTGTGCTTGGGATCATTTTCCTGTTACATGACCTCGTTCTGGCAAAGGTTTAGCTGGTAGATGGGTTCGCCTCACATTTGACTCTATAATACTTTGGTATACAGGTCGACTCAATGTCTGTAAGGCACCCAGGTCCTGTAACTACAAAACAAGCCAAGATCATCACCCCTCCACCACCGTGCGTGACAGTTGGTACGAGGTGCTTATTCTGATGTGTTTGTTTTTTGCCAAATCTGGCTCTGAGCATTATGGCCAAACATCTCCACTTTTGGTCTCATTTGTACAAGTCTTGTGTCTTTATCAGATGCGACTCTGGAAGCCTAAGCCTTGCTGCCTTGTTCCTTTTAGAGAGAAGAGACTTTCTCCTAGTAACACTTCCAAATGAGCCACACTTGTCCAGTTATTTTCTAATTGTGCTGTCAGGAACTTTAACATGCTAACTGAGGACTGTAGAGTCAAAGCAGTCCACCAACTAACTAAAAGAATACCTGAGCTCACCACAGTTAGGTAAAAATATAAAAACTTAAATTTGGTAACCGACAGCTCCTCAGATAACGTAACCCTTTCTAACATTTGCTATAAGGCTTTACTTTTCAAAGTGAATAGCTGTCTCAGGCAGAGACAATATTAGAGACATTTCAGGGATACTTAATTTAGTAAAACTGGAAAAAACAGTAAGCACTGTGATTTTTTTTAACATCATAGTTAAAATAGAAATGCCACAAAAGCCAAAGTTGTTTGCATATGATTAATTCAAGTTGCTGTTCAGACTCAAAAATTGTCAAGAGTATAGTGAAATGTGATAGGTGGGCACCAGAGATTAGCATCAATTCACTATCAGACAACATATGAAAAAGTATCACAATGTCTCCTATGTGTTTGCAGGACATTTGTCAGCTGAACCCTTAAGCTCAGTAATGAAAACCCAATGTCAAATCCCTGCTTATATGTCTTGCTAGCTGTCAGCTTATCAGGCAAACCAGCTGTGTCTTTAGGAAACAAATATAAAATAAAGACAGACCAGCCAGGGTTTGCTCCTTTTGATTTTCTCTCTATTTTTGTTTGAAAAAACTAAAAACAAAACTACATAAAGACCATAGGTCTATTTTAGAAATAGCAGTATTCTAGCTTTGAACAGTCTCTTTATGGCTAAGTTAGACTATCTGTCAGCTAGCTTCAACTCAGCGCCCAATCAACTGTTTTAAACAGTTTTCCAGCAAAGATTGTGTTTAAAAAATAGATGTGGTCTTTATGTTAGCTTCCTTTTAGCTAGAAGTTGTCATGTAGTTGTACAAGGCAGTAAAGTTATTAGTTAATGCTAATGAGCTTAGCTAGCAAGATATCTATAGATATCTATAGACATGCATAACCGCTATTTAGTACTAACCGACTAATGAAACACTAGAATCTCACTCACCTAAACTGAAGCACAAGGATGCACCAAAGAGCAAGCCAATATTAAGTGTCAGATTATTTCCTAAATTCGCTCCAAAAGACACCAACAGTGCAGACAAAGTAGAAAGTTTTAGTTTAGTGACTCTAATTAGCAGAGACGAGGCTGCTAATTAGATGATCCACCACAGCTGCCAGGTGTTGAGGCATCTGCCTGTCAAACCAGCCAAGCTCCTACCTTCAGTGTCCAGGTGGATAAGTTATAAAAAAAATTAATTACCCTCCTGAGAGTTGTTATGATGTGTTAAACAATCCATAAAGGACCAAACTGTTTGTACCACACTGTAAATGTGCTTTTAATGCTGCAAAGTTGGGCATTTTAACATGGGAGTTTTTGGCACTGACTTCATTTTAATTCTCTTTCCAAATTAAGTGGCTGCTGGCTTTAGCTTAACTAGCTATCCCTCCTGTGTCCCTATCTTCCTGTCTCTGCTGGCTCTAGCTTTGTGTTAAATGTACCATGAAAAAAATGGTATCAATCACTTCGTCTAAGTAGCAATCAAAGTTTTTACTCCGGTGTAAATCAACATTTTAGCTCTAAATGTAGGCCAGAAATTGGGGGTATAATAAGATCTCTAATAAATGCTGCTCATCACTGCATTCATAAGACCCAGTTAGTGCCAAGAAAAACAGTCGTAGTCATAAACACCACTCTGTTTCACTTTGCCACAACACAGACATATTCACAGTGATGTCAGCACAAAACCACATGTCCCCTTTGCTCTGCTAAAAGAAGCTCGCCTCATTGTTATGCATGCTGACACAGTTGTATTCTCTGAGAAACACACAGAAAGAGTGTCTAGAGAAGATCTCGGGTCAACACGTCATCTGAGCTTCATACAGCAGCCAAAGTGAAATACTACTTTGCTTAGTGTGCCATACTGAGGCTCCACTGGCTGCTCTTGATTGTCTGACCATCTGTGCGCGCATGCACACACACACACACACACACACACACACACACACACACACACACACACACACACACACACACACACACACACACACACATTAAATCCAGCATATTAACAATGCACAGTAGTAAGTTGCCTAAAGTAATGTCTCTTCCTACTTTGGAAGTAATCTCTTCTGCCTTTATTCTTCCAAGAAATTTAACCCTAAACACCTTATCTTTTAAACATGAACAGGCATCTGCAGCCTGCCTAAGATATTAATGCTTGATATTTTCCTTAACATTTTTTTTTTTATTAAATTATATTCACTGAAGCATGACAGAAAATGCAGCTGTGTGAAGGTATGATATGTGACAGGAATGTTACAAGGTCAGAATCAAACCTGTATATCCTGCAGTGAGCAGCTCAGCCTGCTGAGGTACCACAGCACCCCTTGCATGAGTAGATTTGATAGCAATGAGATACTGACGTGCTTGCTTTACCTGCTTTAATTTCTTCAGACATGACTGGATTGCAGATACAATGACTTAAAGTGTTAAATGTGACTAAAAGTGACATTCAATCACCCTGATGCGGTCTTCGTCTCGCAACCGCTTCTTGGGCCCCTGATGAAGATGTCTGCTGGTCATAGGGGAGGGTTTCATTTCTTTTTTTACTCACTCAGCTTCCCTTCTTGTAATGTCTCTGTGGATAAAATCTGGACACAGATGTACTGATATTTCCCACATTCATTTTTCATAATCAGTGTTTGTGTGATCACATCTTGCTTAGGTTTATAGTGTTTGAGAGCGTTCATGGGTGACAGCAGTCTTGTAGTGTTTGAGTGCCTCCCTGTGGTTGAAATAGATACTACAGTAAAACCTGTGAAATCCTGGCGTTTAGTTGAGAAGAGCGGATGGTCCTATAATAAATTCTGCACTTGTGAGTTTGAGTCAGGAAAGGTGTTACATTGTAGTAGTTAACTAGTAATAGTTTAATTGTAGGCTTGTTTACTGAAACTCCATCTTAAATAAAAATAACCCCACAAGGAGAAACATTTCTTTGAGATTGCTTTAGTTTAAAATCAATTTATATAGTACGTTTTGAAGGGCTTCACAGGAACGAAAAAGATAACAAAGGAGAACAAACGTCGTTATACGCACAAGAATAATGGCATAAAATCAATACAGAGGATTGATTAGATGCCTGTTTGTTTTTCTTTTGCTAATTTGATATTTATATTGATTCATGTTCTTCTGCTTATCCAGTTCAGGGTTGCACGAGTGGGGTATCCTATTGCAGCTGTCATAGGGGTGCACAGTGGACAGGTTGGCAGGCTTTTGCAGGGCTAACACAGAGAGACAGACAATCATTCACGCTCGCATTCACTTAGAGTCACCAATTGGTACAAGATGGACTGTAGGAAGATCCTGGAATACCCAGACATAACCCACGCAGACACAGGAAGAACCTGCTGGGGTCTTTCACACTGAAAGACCCCAGCTGGACTCAGGACCTTCTTGCTGTGAGGCCACATTGACATTCATATATTAATGCTTAAACTTTTGTCTAAAGGTTCCTCTGTTTTCTTTCCAATAGCAGCAGTTTGTTGGCCTCTGCTGATGCATTTATTAATTTCTCATCTGCATGAACACTAGATGGTGCTGAGAGAATAGCATTGAGACCAAAACTGGGACATCTCATGCTGTCCCTCAGCATGTATCATTCATTTGTAGTCAGCGAGGGAAAGACTGCATGCATCCTGCACAGAATATCCAATCGCATTTTTCCATTTATGAATCATTAAATTCCACAAAAAGATTTTTCTCTGTTTGTTAGAAAGTTCTTCGCCTGCCACTCAATGTGGTTTATTTCTAAATTAGCCACAGGCCAGTTTTTTGAAAATATGCCAGAACACAATTATATATATATGTTATATGTTGTTGTCACGCAGTATTTTCACCACTTAAGTCACACAGCGGTATTTTTACTCTTTCTTAAGAGATGTCAAATTGAGACAATAGCTGATGACACTGGAGTTTGATTTCGGCGACTTGAAGCCACAAATCGTCTCACTCAGCCTGTTTTCTTCACGAGCTTTTAGTTTCTTGTCTTTTTTTTGTGAGAACAAAGAAACAATTAAGACTTCAGGCTTTGCACGAGGCAGCTGCAAACCCCATGTCAGTGTAATTAGATATCACAATTACAAGGCTTCATCTTCATCCAAGCCTAAGAGCTGCAACAGCTGGGGAGTCGGCTCCTTTAGACACACTGCTGATTTTTTTTTTTAAATCTGTCTCTTAAGTCCACAGGCTATCCACTTTAAAATGAATTAAAAACCCTGATTGATGAATGAGTGATTGATGAATGAGAGACAGTGACAATGGGAGGCTGATTTACTTTTATGACAGGATGCCATTTGAATAGTGAGGTCACACAGAAAATTTCTGTGGCTTTAGAGGACAGAAAAATCAGGACATTTTTTAAAGATGTAGCTCAAATATCAAATGAATCGTTCATTTGTGACCCCCGTGATTAGATTTTGTTTTGTTTATTCTGCTAAAAAGATTGGTTAAAATTCTGTGATTAATAGAAAGAATGACCTTTTTTTATGCTTGCATGTAGTCATTATACCTATAAAGCATCATGGAACTAAGGATAAGATCTTAACAGTTCTTACAGTTGAAATTATATAATAATAAAATGAATACAACAGTCTGTGTGTATGTAATTAAACATGTTAAACATATTATCTATGACTGGGCAAGTGTTCACACAATGCAGAAGTCTATATTTAGAGTGTGCAGTGCACACACGTGTGCATCTTTGTTGTTGTACCAATCACTATTTTTATATCATTGTTGGGTTAAGTGAGTTAGAGAGGGCCGCTCACAAGTGCAGACTCACACATGTGAGCGCACAATTCAGCATCTTTCAGCTTTTAGTCTTGCTTTTACTGCCTACAGCTTTATGTTTGATACAACCCCATTTCTCTTTTGGGGACCCAGTCTGGGCTAATGTGGGCAAAGGTCAGTTTTTCTGTGCTGTTTCTCTCTGCTGGGCACTGTTTAGAAAAGAAAAATAAGTGGAAACATAATTTGACGAAAGTTCAAGGCTATCTGGACAAATGCCATGAGCTGTTCACCTGCATGCAAGCTAAGCCTGCTCAAATCTCCTAGGTCACAGGCCAGGTCGGCTAAAATCAAGAACCCAGAAAGTTATCAAAACGTTTCCCCTTGCCAGCAATTTTTACATAACAATATCACACATGTATGTTTATTTACATCTGGTCATGATTATGCAAACTGGAACAGTGCTGGTCAGTGCTCCTGTTTTCGCTTTATATTAGGCCTACACTGTAGATTGGATGCAAGTATTTTATGTTCATTTTTATTTTTTTAAATGAAGATTTTTAAGGCTAAGCCTATTTGATACACCCGGCATCAATCATATTGGTCACCTGTGAGTCTCATGGACACCCATTAGTCTATGTAACCCCACCCTTTTTGCCTAGTGGGTCTATTCACCGCCGACCTGGCGCAGCAGATGGCGGCCCCTCCCTCAGCCTGACTCTTCCCACTGTTGCCAAGTGCTTGTTCATAGGGGGGCGTCGGATTGTCTGGGTTTTCTCTATGTTAGTGTGGGGTCTTTACCTCACATTATAAAGCACCTTGAGGTAACTGTTGTTGCAAATTAAATGGAATTTCATCTCCTCACCATCAAAGTGAGAACAACGAGAACCCTGTAAGTCAGGAAGAATCTGTGTAACCTTTAAATTATTTGATTACCATTCACTGTAGAGAAATATTTCACCTTTAAAGACGATGGAAATAATGAGATGGTGAATGCAATGGGGATGTAAACTGATTTTATCCTAATTTATTAATTTATTTTGATGTGTAGAAAAACAAATCATCCATCCATCCATCCATTCAATCATTAACTGTCAGATTACCAAAGAAGATATTTTAAGGACATATCTGTGGAGTCTTTGAAAAGAGTCTTTTAAACATGCCATGTTTGTGACAGTTACATTTTTCTGCATCTATCATGGCTATTTTAGATTCAGTAGTCTTAGATTAAAGTGGATTCTACTGAAGCAGCTTTGCATGATCAGCATAGTTCAAAATAAATGATTTTCAACATACAGTGGGGGTTGGGGCAGACACTCGGTCAACCCTCTCTCTCTTTCCGGCACCCTCACTTTAAGCCAACCCTTTTCTTATTGGCTGCCCCATGAAAAGAGAAGGTTTGAACTGCAAGTGAGTGTAGCTATGTAGAAAGTAGAAAAAAGTAGAGCCTCAGCTCTTTTTTTTGTCTCATGGGGATAACACATCTACACTGACCTAATTTTTGAAAACTTTGACCATGTTTAATAAGAACATCCAACACTGGAACTGTTTATATGTAACAGAAAATTAGAATATAAGACAAAATTTTCTAATAATAACAAAAGCATATTTTGGCCAGTAAGTAAGTGAAATATGATGTGTGGCATCTTTTGAAAATATTCAAACATTACAGGAGAAATGAAAAATGACAAAAACCCGGTTAATTTGGTAAACACTTTGTGAAGGAATGGAGAAACTTTGAATGTAGCCATGGGCAAAATATATAAAACATTGGAAGACTTATCTACTGGAGTCATACAGCTTCTTCAAGATTTTTTATTTATTTATTTTTTTTGGCTTCAGGGGCTCCACAAAAAATACCAGATATTACAACAACTTCTATTAGGCAAAACTTTAAGGGGAGAGTAGCCAGTATTTTTTTCTGCCATCCTTAGATAATCATTATAATTAACGCATTTTAATTCTCAGCAAATAAACCGCGCAAAGACGTGAAAGCAGGATTTTTACTTCCCCTTCTGTGCTTTTGCTATTGGAGCATAGCGGAGCGTTTGCGTCTATGGCTCCCCCTGGAATAGGTGGATTAATGGTACGGTCCAGAGCGGCTCAGCTCAGCTCTGCTCGGAGTCTGGAGGTGCTCCGGCAGTCTGTCTGGTTTTTAGGAGAAAGAGGAGGCAAAGTCGGCTCAGCCACAGCATCACCCGTTTTGTTTCTACGCTCGTCATGACCATGTACAAAGGCAGGCGTCGCAATCAGAGATGTGAGTATGAGGAGGTCATTACTGGCACTTTAAACATCTGGTGCAGAATGTATAGGAAGATTGTGGTTTTTGTTTTAGTCGTGTAAATGATTAAAAAGTTGTTCAACTGGAAGTGAGAAACTAAGTAACTGGAAATGTGTTTATTTGAGGCACTTTTCGGATTAAAGTTTGTAACCACTGCTTTTCCATCCTCAGTATTTTAATGAGTGGATGCACCTTTTCGAACAACTCGCTTGATCTCACAGCGTGGGCTGTCGCACTGTAACTAAATCGCGCAGAATCAACACCTCCGAGTCATTTAAGCACTTCATACAGCAAAAGATCCTCTTCCTGTTTCTTTGCTTTTCAGAGGGCTTGGAGATTTCTGAGGATGCGGGATCTGATTTAATTTTACTGTCGCTGGAGACAAATTAAGAGTGCGGTTGTACGAGTAAGACGTCTTCTCTGGAGCTGCTCAGTGGCTCGCAGCTCCAGGTGAGGCTGAGTGCTGCGGGTCCATCTTTGCAAATTTGTGGGTGCATGAATAATTTTTAATAAACCTCATGTACCAAGCTCTATATGTACTAACTGATAATCGTCATCAATTATTTATAAAAGGCTGCAGTTTGCGTTTCTAACTCTCCTATTAATATTTTATTGAAATTAATTCAACGTGGCCCGCAACTGAGCGTTATTTTTGTCAGCAGCAGGGATTTCTCAGCAGACATGCTCATTCACACACGCACAGCCCCGAGTTTGTAACGTCACGTAAGGCTCTGGTGCATCAGGACTCTGAAATTGAAGCGGCTAAATGGCACCGCATCATTAACTTTAGTATTATTATTGTGATATTTCCTATTTTAAAGAAATCTAAGTCACTACTATTACATAAAATCAACCCATGCAGTAAATTTGAATGTGAATTTTTGTATTTCTATTTTGGCTTAAATGTGATTAAGCCAGTGGTTTTCAACCTTTTATTAGCTTGCGAAGGAGGAAAATGTCACAAAAATTGTTCTCCTTTCAAATACAAATAACCTCCACATCGCTTGTCTGATTAAACTTTGTCCTTTTATTGGAGGATGAGTACCAACATGTTGGGACCTACTGGTTTGAACAATGAATTATCAAAGTAGCTCATCACAGAGTTGGTGACAATTCATGTATGCTAAAGATGTCTCACGGGAGGTTTGTGTGCTTGTATTAGTTTAGGCAGGTGGTTTTGTCTACAGTCCACCTTTGAATGAAGTACACAAGTTTTGGAGCAGATGTTCAAGTAGTTTCAAGCACGTTGCAGCTGTCACTTTGTTTTCCAGCTGCTTGCACAGATTAACAAGCGTGTGCTTATGTGGAAGTGTTGGACCGGCTCCAGGGGTTAAAGTGCTTCAAAGTGTTGCACTTGAGAGCCACGTAGTTACATCATAGGAAAAAAAAATGCCAAACTGGAAAAGGAGGAAAGTGCATTAGTGCAGGAGTGCAGCTCAGGAGAGATGAAAGACTCTTAAATTATCTTTACCTCAGGCTACAGCTGTATGCTCATTATGTTTTAATGCAAAAAAAATTAACACATACCAATGTTGGGAGATACAACAGTGGCATCAGAATGTTGCCTTTTGTGCTTACGAACATCCGCCTACTAATAGGTATATCGCCAATGTGATATTTAGAGTCCAGTGACTCCAGTCAACTTGGAAGTTCAGTGGCCTAACATCACATTCTTCTAAATGACTCATAGATCAGCAGGTCAAATAATTTCATTAGATGCTCAGGAGCTTGAAGACAGGCTGCCAAATTTATGCACTGCCAGGAAACCATTTTCCTGAAAAGGGCAAAAGAGTAAAGTACACGGATTTCATTAAGGAAGGACAAGCTGTTGAGCGATTAATCCCCGTATCCCCACAACAAAAACTGTCTAAGCCCCGAGGTCTTCATCCATATTGGAATAACTACATGGTTAGACGGAGCCATGCAGTTCAAAGAGAGCTGACAGATTAATTACAGTACACTTCTTGGGTGGGAGTCCTGCAAGCAGGTTAAGACTAAAGTATTTGATATTGACAGGATGATTCATATATGTCAGTAGCTCATTAAAGCAGTCCAATCTTAAATTCACTCTAACTGCGTTTGACTTCACATTGAAACATATATAACAAGCTATTTCAAATTCCTATTAGTAAGAATGAGCTAAATCAAAGCGACTTACAGGGAATTTTGAGATAAAAGATATCTTCCAGTAATTACCTGGTCACAGATCTAACAAAAAAGCGGAGCTACAGCTTCATTCATAGTACTGCATTGAATCCCTGTCACAGTGCGTGACGTTGTGAGCTGGTCCGTCTGCATTGCTCCGTCCTTACAAGTGAAACTCGGCTGATCATTTTCAACTCGGAGCTGGTAAATATTGAACAACTGTTACTTTTAATCAAGTGCAGGGAGAAGAGAACACTTTATACACATTTGATTCTATACACATAATGTCACACAGAGCTGTGACAACAAGAAAAACAGCCTGTGTCCACACTGGCAGAATACTAGCTGTTGCAGTAGAATAATGGGCACACTAAATACAATTACAGCCTATTACATTTTGTTTCACAGAGTCACGAGCCTTGTGCTAATCAATGTGTGCATATTACCACCAGTCAGACCTGTCACAGCTGCTGCATCGCTGCGACGTGTAGTAACATATTTTGGGGAGGCGCAGGTCAAGCTACAGCATAGGGTGTAGGCCTACGCTGTAGATTGGATGTGGGTACTATAAATCAAGCGTAACTATGTTAGTTAAGCTGCTATTGAGCTTGGAGTGAGGGGGGAGCTATTTTGGGCACTGCTGGTCCAGGAAGGATAATTTATGGATGTTTTTCTCATAGAATATAGAATAAGGACTCGGTGCTACACCTGGACGGCATGAAGCTCTAAATTATTAACAGCTAAATACAAACTATCAGGTTCTTTTAAATGATTTTTCAATGAAAAGTACAATAATAATAATAATGGATTGGTTTTATATAGCGCTTTTCAAGGCACCCAAAGCGCTTTACAATGCCACTATTCTTTCACTCTCACATTCACACACTGGTGGAGGCAAGTTACAGTTGTAGCCACAGCTGCCCTGGGGCAGACTGACAGACGCGAGGCTGCCATATTGCACCATCGGCCCCTCTGGCCAACACCAGTAGGCGGTAGGGTAAAGTGTCTTGCCCAAGGACACAATGACCAGGACAGAGAGCCCGGGGATCGATAAGGCGACCTTCGATTACAGATGAGCTTCCTCACCTGATGCTTTGGCATGCTATTGAGAGTGCATGGCATTGTTTTTTTGTGTGTGTTTATAGGAATGGCGATATTTTTCAGAACAAAAGTAGAAAGGTATACATGTCATCATCATCAACAACTTGTACCTCAAGATATTAACCGAGACGTCCTAGGTGTATTGATGAAAGGATTCACTGCTTTAGTGTTATGTCTGCATACATACTAAGAATATGTTAATGCAGTAGATGATTCAGTTTATATCTCTGATCAGTTTACCTTCAGATTCTTTGCCGGCTTTGATGGTTTTATCAACGCTGCTGGACTTTTACATATAAATGAACATCAGTCACACCTGAGCCCTTCAAAAATGAGTTCACACAGCACCGATTTCTGTGTTTTGCAGTACACACGTTTTCAGTATCTTGCCTGTCACAACACATCCACGCTGTCAAATCATGGAGATGTGCTTTTTTTTAAACTAGCATTGATTGAATTGCCAGAACTCAGGAAATGGTAGACACAAAAGGCAAATACTCCTGAAACCTGGTGTTCAGGTAAACGTTTACAGGCTGAAACAAAGTATTAACAGCAGAGCAAACATTTGGGTGTCATAAATATACAAAAGATAGGATGTAGCCTCCTGGTCTGAAAAGAGAGGCCAGTATTGACCAGCAGGGGGCGACTTCTGTGGTTGCAAAAAAGAGTCCAACTGTACAAAAGAAAGTTCCTACTTCTTGTTTGTGGGTGATTTCTCGTTACACACTGCCTGATGAGATTAGGCTTTCCAGGCAAAGGTTTAAGGTCATCTACTGTAATTTATGGTGTGGTAAATAAATGATAAAGCAGGGTACACTTTAAAGTATTGATACTTTGTTATTGACAAGTTACTACTGTAATATATGAGTGTGCAGGATTGTTGGTATCTTAGTATAATCCATGGGAGAATGCATGTGATGCCTGGGTAGAGTTTGTCTTTAAATGGCACTCTCACCACATCCATTTATTCTTTTTATCTCCAACTTTTCAAACTTAGCATCGTTAGTCCACCAAACAGAGATTCAGACAAACGCACACTCGCAGTCCTTGGACTGCAGAGTGGAAGGGGAATCACACAGACACAGTGAGAGGACAGCATCTGAAATCCACCCGGAAAGATCAGGTTGATATCCTTAACATGGCTGACCATTCAGCAGAAGCTTTGAGCCTTTCCAAATTAAAATGCCGCAACTTGTTAAGTCTGCTTCGCTTCGTACGGCTTAACATCATGAAATTTTTCTCGGTTAAAACACTCAAGAAGCTCCCACCAGAGATGATTCATTTATGAACATCTGACTATCCCTGTGATCCACAACTCAGGTCAGAGACTTTTCTTGTGAAATCAGCTCTAAATTGAATAAATGTGTGTTAAATCGAGAGAAGTAGTGTTTTATTGCATCGTGTGATGTAGTCTACAATATAGGTAGCCTAACATGAACATAGATGGTTTGTAATAACATTCAGTTCAGATCTAATCCCATTGTCATTCCTTGCGACTGTAAATCACGCTCCATTTTCATTGTGAGCAGTAGCAGTCTCGTTCTATTACAGTAATCAGGTCATCAACTTCCAGACTGAATATCCTTAAGAATTAATAGGTCTTTGTTTTTATATTAATATTATTGGATAACTGGCTTAAAACGGTCTGAAAATTACATTAACATCATTTCTTGGTATTATTTCTAGGACAATATATAATCCTCTAAATATAATTATGTGAACCAGAGATGATGATGTCCGCATGTGTGAGCAGTCAAACGCCCAGCGGCACATTCGCCGTGTCTTCTCTTTCAACCTTTCAGTCACCCTGCTCCATTTGAGAAAATGCATTTTCAGGTGTCGCAAAAAGAAAAAGAGCTGCCTGTGCCGATGAGCTGTGATCGGAGATTATTCAAGTCTGCTCTGTCAGATTTACAGGGCGCGAGAACACAGCCTAGATTGAATCTGCGGCCGCTGTCTTGCAGGATGTCTCTTAGTGGTACATTTGTATTCATGCAGGTGCCTGGATGATCTCTTAATCAAATATCACTCACCTGCTCTCAGGATGCGTGTAGACTCCGCAGAGATGGGAGTTTGTTCTGTGCCAGAATTGATCGTTTGCCTGCCAAAAGATTATGTTTTGGCATTAGCTGAGGAAGAATCAGAATCAGAATCAGAATACTTTATTGATCCCTGGGGGAAATTATTTAAGGAAGGAAACGTTTTCTCCCATTTCTTTTCTCAGGTGATATTGTAGTACTACAGCACTCACCTCCTCTGTCATAATTGTTTTGTTTTTGCAGCGAGAACACTGAAGGACAGCAGTGTTAAATGTTCAGTTGCTTTGTACAGTCTCTTCAAATGTATTATCACATATCAAAGTAACCTCACTCAAGAGGAAAATTGCAAGTGCTCTGTGATTCAGCTTACGCTTGGCTAAATAGAGGCAGCGGAGGGGTTATGCATCCATTTCCTTTTTTTTTTAACTTTTAAAAGCAGGCTCGTCTGATTCAGATTTAGCCTGTGCTATGACTCCCTTTGTCTGTGCCCAGTCCAGTTATCATGTCTCCGGAGGGGAAAGTTACGAAGGGCACTGTGAGCTGAGGGATCAGTATCTAACTAAAACAGACACGCATGCAAGCAGTAACACGGCGAAGCACTCATAGGTAATTCAGCACAGCCTCATTAATATGAATAAATCCAAAGTGAGTCAGAGGGCCCCTGAGGTGCAGATGATTGTATTCTTGAAGGAGCCACTGTGGATAGATAGAACTGTTACTGAGCTCAGTCGCAGCTTTTCTGTAGGAGACGCTGAGCTGAAATGAGGTCTTGTAAAGTCGGCTATTGGCCCTTTCATCTTCTACACAGACGAGGAAGAGGAAGACAGTGTGAAAACACCACTTCAGCTTTTGAGACTGTGACTTACAAACTGACTGTGTAAGACAGAAAAACATGGCTGGAATATTTCACATTGCACAGTAAATAATAGGACGTACCATTGTAGGTAGAAATGTTAATATGGAGTTGTAGAAGAGGGAGGTTAGTTGAGAAGTTTATGAGAGAAAATGCACCAAATTACACAAAAAAAGTAAATATGTTAGTACTGAAATTCCCAGATTTTTAAAGTCTTAAAAAGTGTAAACAGGGAATATCAGTTACACATTAGTGAGAAGCTGCTGTTGTGCAGTGCTCAGGTTTAGGAAATACTTGTGTAGCATCCACAGAGGTAGTTTTATTTGTAGTCGTATTACTTCCTGAAAGGATGCAGATGCTCTGTGGAGGTAATACTTTCAGTACCATTTGACTATCTGTTTGTGCGATTCTGCTAAAATACACAAAGACTATAAAGCTGATATTTTGTGAGACTTGTTGTACAGGCAGTGGAAAGGAAGAGGAAGAAGTCTGATGAATTTTTTGTGTGGATCTGAATGACTTTTTAACACATAGTGAGATAGTGTCATTGGCCCTGGCAGATGTCCTTGTCCTTCTGTTATTAACACTTGAACCAGTGTCTAAATGTGAGGTGAACATAAGAATTATCAGCCTGCTGATAATTATCACCCTCCCTATGAAGTGTATAAAAGTCTTTGGTTGTTTCAGCAGACAGCTGAAGTTACTAGCTGGTGAGCATACTGGAGCACTTAACGACAAAATATCCGTTGAGTGCTTTAGTTAGCTAAAAACAGCCAATGAAAACATTTATTTAACCAGATTAAAATTTAAAAAAACACTCTGTAACCAAACACAATGTAACTAAACTAGCTAACATAAAGAAAAGCTATAAAAAATGTTATTTAAAAAATATAAAATAAATATAGAATTTTATACATTTTTGTCTGTGTGACTGTTTCAAGTGTTTGTAAATGTGACTTTGTTATTTCCTGGTTCTTGTTTTATTACATTAGTTCCTTCTTGTGTATCTCCTGCTGTCTATATATTGTATGCATCTCCTCCTGTTCTTTGTTGCGTTCTCCCCTCTAGCTGTGTTTGCAGATTGTTCCAAGTCTCTTCCCAAGTGCCTAGTTATTTCCTAGTTTCTGCCTGATTTGAGATTTTTTTGTTTGTTTTTTGTTTGTTTCTGCTGAAGTAGAGCAATAAAGCTACAAGTTTAAGTCAGTCTCGTCTCCTGCACTGGGGTCCTTTTCCTGTCTGCCACACAGTGAACCATGACATGAACACTGAAACTAAATATTTCTGAACAATAAAACTGTAACCTTTTGCCTTCAAAGCTTTAATTCTTCATGACAGATGCAACAGGGTGCTGGAAACATTCCTCGGAATTTAAAAGGTGCTCTATTGGATTGAGATGTTGTGACTATAGCAGCCATTTGAGTACAATGGACGCATTGTTATGTTCAAGAAACCAGGTTGAGATAATCTGAGCTTTGTGAAAAGGCACATTGTCCTGTTTGAAGCAGCCGTCAGAAGACTGGTACACTCTTCATAAAGAAATAAGCATGGTTAGCAACAATGTTCAGGCAGGTTGTGGTTTTAAAACAATACTCAACGGATACTGAGAGGCCCAAAGTGTGCCAACAAAATATCCCTAACACCATTACTGGACTGTTGATACAAGGCAGAATGCTTTCACGTTGTTTACACCCAATTCTGAGCCTTTGTGAATTGTTGACACTGATGGCACTGTGTGGTCTTTTGCTGCTGTAGACCATCTGTTTGAAGGTTTTCTGGATACCTTTTGGTATTTTAGTTATTGTCGCCTTCCTGTGAGCTCAAAGCAGTTCTCTGGCATCAACCATTTCAGCTATGACACTTACCAACTTACTGAAATCACTGTCCATACTCATTCTAATGCTTGTGTTGGGCTTGAGTAGGTTGTTTTGACCATGTCTGCGTGCCTGAATGCCTTAAGTGTTTGCTACGTGACTAGCTGATTAGATATTTGCTTTAAAAAGCATTGAACAGGCATACTTGATAACGTGAGTAGATGTGCGTTGTTCATCATATTCTGACAGCAGTGCATTCTGCATTGTAGCAGCGCCAATAGGAGTATGCTCTCAGGAGTTAAGAGGGCGGCCAGTGTTTTTACAGTGTCTGTGACAGACTTTCTTCTACTTTGAGTTCACCTCTGTGATCGGTTTTTGTGGCCAACCTGGACATAATGGCTTCAGCAAAGTACATTTTTATATTCCCCTTCAATGCGATGCCGCATGCAGTTTATAGTATCAATCAAGTCCTAAGTGGCTATTGCTTAGCAACACAGGCTCTATCTCCTCTATCTCCCGCTTCAACTTTTTATGAATACACGCACAAACAAGTCTCGGCTGCAAGCACACATATACTTATTCATGCGACTTTTGAATATGATTAGTATAATGACTGTAATTAATCAGAGACTCTATGTGTGTCTGTTGCGATGTGGAGGGAAGGGGTGTTGTGAGGTGACAGTGTTCATTTTAGAGTGCTTTTTAGTGCTCCACTCTCTCTTTAATGACCCTAGCAGGGGCCCAAAGAAGAGCAGGCTTTACAGTGCGAACCATTCCTCACGTCTTCCTGTGTCCTAATGATAATGATACAGCTGTCCCTGTGCACCTGAGAGCTAGCGATACATCCCCCCACTCCATTAGTCCATTAGGGAGAACAAGGAAGGAAAGGAGGAAATCAAGAGAATGAGAAAGAGCGAGACAGTCTGGGCTCCAACCATTGCACCCATGGTGATTCTGTAGACAATGTGATGGAAGATCCAGACATATCTGCAGCTGCAGGACTCTGTGTGAAAATGTGAATCTGAGAGAAGTGCTTGGATTTATCTGAGATATTTTCCATTCTTTAATTCATAAGATTGGTGCATTAATATTGCAGCAGAGAGTTCATGCTTACCCCACCCCTGGAAGAAAAAGCCCAAAAAACTGTGACTGCAACCCTTTAGGCACAACAACTTGACTCCAGCTCCAGTCATGACACTTGCTGCTGCATGATCCCCAAAGCTGATGTTTTATCTCTGCAACTCAAGGGTGACTCATCCATCAGAAAGGGATCTCTGTTGCTGCTTTGTCGGTTCACCGCTGTGTTCGTTTGTGTGTATGCGTGGGAAGGTGGCGTTTTGATTTTTGTTAGTGTTTTTTGTGTATGACCTTGAGCAGCACTCGAGGCTGATTGAGCAGAAGCAACGTCGGAAAGCCGACAGACTAAACGCGGTATGATACCAGCCGGGTTTAATGCGCCGGTGTTCTTGGTAGGTAGAAGGGGCTGTCAATCATGGCAGTAGTCATGAGGTGCGTGCAGATGAGTCACAGCTGTCTGCTAATGCATTTGAAGGGGATTTCTTTCTTGAAGTCCCTTTTTTGCACAGCCAGTCTCGGTTGTTTCGAGGCTCTTACAAAATCTTGCAAACTATGCACCGTCTGTTTGAGCGTTACAATGAAGTGAAGTGAAATCATTAAATGAATCAATGTTTTGTACCCCAGTTCACCTGGTTAGTTTCATCACACAGAGCCCTATAGGCACCCAGACAGCTCAAACTAAGAAAAGCTCTTCACTACTTCCTCATCTCTGATGAGATTGCTGCTATTTCACACCTATTAAAACAGAAAATAGAGGAAGGCTTTTTCAAATGGGTTTTCACATGTTATACACTAGACAATCTATAGATAAGTCTTAAAAGATGAATTTTCATTGTTCAACTATTAACTAATTAAACTATAAGAACATTTGGGATAAGATTTGTGGCTCTTTTCCAAATATAGACTGTATATAAAGGGTGGACGTAGCTATTATGACATCATCAGCTGTTTTTGGAAAGCTTAAATTGAGGAATTTGAATCTGACCTACAAATTAAGAATGCCAAATGCTCATATGGCAGCAGCTCTCTAGTTATAATGCAGGCCTGGCATTGTTTATCGTCTATTTTACTTAAATGGGGCCATAATTTACATAATTTACAAAAATATACGTTCTGCTTTATTACAGAAGTCTTAAAGTTAAAGGTAGACACTAAACATTAATCAGGAAAACATTTAAGGAGATCATAAATAACATGACTTAGATGGTTGTTTTCTGATAGACTCTGATACAACTCGATTTGTTTTTCATTTCCCCTGGATCGCCACCTCCTGGCCACTAGAAAGAATGCAGGTTTACACTTTTATATCCTTGTTCTTCATATAAAATCGAATAACTGCGTTAATAAGGAAACAGGAACAGTAAAGTAGCAATGAATACTCCATAACATCCTGACTGTTATAAATGTTTTTAATGACAAACACAAACTGACCATCGCTCACTCGCTCTCTCGCTCTCGCTCTCTCTCTTTTCTTTATTTGATCCCATTGATATGGTCATGCACTCAGAAATGCTACGAGACGTAATTAGCTTTAGCTAGCAACCACCCTCTTACTTTTACTGCTGCTCTTTAATTTAAAACGATGTTGGCCCACTTTTCACAGCATCTTTCATCTTCAAAACCCACTTTGACCATTCAGCTAAGAAATTTTAAATAAACTTCCTTTTAATGCATGAGATCTGAGGGTGAGGATCATACAATTTTAAAATTCACAGTTTCTGCTGAACGTCTAGTTCAGTGAGGATGAATGTACACTGCTACAGTACATGAGCCCTGGCCCATAATATGGCAATTCTGAATGAAAACACTGTCACACTGATAATCTCATAAAAATGCAGTTTGTAATTTGTTCAAACCTTTAAACAAAAATTCTTAGGAGCTTGAAAATGCCCAGGGAGCCTCTTTATAAAGACTGTGCTACATCGTATGATGTGGTATTCTGCAGGACAGGCTAAAAAATAGCTCCTGGAGTCAGGCAGGTATAGTGCTTTTATAAGAATATAACTATAAAATTATTACAGTATACATATGAAGATATGTTTACCCTTTATTTTCCATTATCCTATTGTCTCCTTGGCAACATAATTTTATTTGTGCCACTCTTTAAAAAGCTTTGGGTGTAGGTGCTTTGAAGTCTTTTGGTTTCATAAAAATAAAAGTTTATGGTCATCCAGGGGGGAAAAAAAGCTGGACTCATGAATGACCATCATAAATAAGCACTTAAAACATTGAAGATTTACTTCCATCTGTCATAAGATGTATATGAATATAGAGGATTAAAATGTGTTTATACAAATATTCAAATAAAAAATAATATTATGATCTAAGCATCGGTGTCCTTCATTACAATATAAATATTTATTTTTTTCACACTGTAGAATATTTCCAGTCTAAGCAGAAAACAATTTTTTGTGTAACATTTAGGTAAAATTACAGTGCTTGGAAAATCAAGTTATGTTTTATCAGAGAAAATAGCTACAATATTTGCATTGATATTAACCAAACGATAACTTAAATGACAGAAAAAAATCATGTTGGTTGTTTTTAATTAAAACCCACTTGAACATTTTTTTTAAATTGCAGCTGTCTTCATACAGTCTCTCACTTCAGAGGCTTAAAAAACTGTTGGACAAGATAAAATAATTTTAGATATAAGTATTATATTTTTATACTTTCATAAAAAACACCAGCTGCTGTGTTTTCTCCCTTCAGATGCTCTGTTTGGCTTTTACTGCAGCCACCTTCAGTAGCTGCTCATTTGTGGGTCTCTGCCTTCAGTTTTGTCTTCAGTAGCTGAAAAGCATGCTCTGTTGGACTGGGATCAGCTGACTGACTTGGTCATTGAAGAATATCCCATTTCTGTCTCTTGAGAAACTCTCGGGTTTCTTGGGTGCAGCTTGCTTTGGGTCATTATCCAGTTGCACTATGAAGCACTGTCTGAGCAGTTTGGCTGCATTTGGCTGAATGTGAGCAGAGAGTACAGCCCCGTGCACATTTTGCTTCTTCTACCAGCAGTCACATCAACCAGCACTTTCGTTTGGTTTCCCTGGCAGCCATACATGCCCACACCATAACATTGCCTCCATGTCTGACAGATAATATGCTTTCGATCATGAGCTGCTTCTCTCTGTCATACTTGTGTCGCCCCATCACTCAAGTTTAGAAATTATATTTTTCCAGAACTAAAGGCTTTTTCAGATGTTTTCTGGCAAATTCTAATCCGGCCTTCTTGCTGAGTTTAGCCAGTAGTCTGCACCTTGTTCTGCATTCATCTCCTATTCATGAAGGCTTCCATTGATTGTAGACCTTGACAGTGATACTCCTACACAGCAAAATCTTTAGTGTTAAATTAACACTTTTGACAGTGTTATATGTTTAAAAGTAACCTAGTCAGTTTTGAAGATTAACAAAGACTAACACTGAGCAGTGCTGATTTTCTAACACTGGAAAATAACTCAAAATGTTAGAAATATTCCAGTGTTAGAAAATCAGCACTGCTCAGTGTTAGTCTTTGTTAATCTTCAAAACTGACCAGGTTACTTTTAAACATATAACACTGTCAAAAGTGTTAATTTAACACTCAGAGGTGTGGACCCATATAGACACTCTCCAGTGTTAATTTAACACTGGAGAATTTGCTGTGTACCTCCTCGGGAGTGTTCTTGATTTAAGTGTTCACCTGGACCTTTAAGTGTTACCTTTGAGCCTTTGAACATTTGCCTCTTGAACTATTAATGCAGTTCTTTTGTTAAAGCCCTTGAACTGAAGTTGAAAATGTATTGTCTGTGATGGTGTGCAAAGGCAAAACGACACAAATTGGTGCAATTGTCCAAATATACGTGGATCCAACTGTATGTTGTGGATGATCTTTATATTATAAACTGCTTCTCTATCACACCACGACTTCAACTCTCATTTTTTCCCCCAGATATCAACATGGCTGGAGAGCCCAAACCGTACAGGCCTAAGATGGGCTCCAAGAGGCCTCTCTCATCCCTCTACAGGTGAAACATGTTTTTCTTATTTTAGAGTGTCAGGTGGATGTTCCTTTCCTGACCTACTTTTTCTGTTGTACCCTCTCCCTCTGCTGTCTGTAAAATATGTGTTTATGATCCTCTCTGGCAGGCTGTGCTCTTAAGGACAAACAGCCAATTCCCTACTTGTGCTATTAGTGCCATTTTTTTTGTCTGTTGCTGTTACACACTTTGCTCTTTTGTCATCTCGTTGAAAGAAACAACAACAAAACAAACAAGTCCACACAAAGTTGCTTAGCAGTATAATAAAAATACAAAATAACACCTTATTCAGGCTTTTAAAGGAATAGTTTTGGGAAATGTCTCTTCCTGCGGGGGCTTTGAATATGATTTACATAGTTTAAGACACAGACTGGAAACATGACCAAATTCTGTCTATATTATATTCTGTCCCAAAGTAACAGGATCAACCCAGCAGACCCTCTGTTAAAAGCTTACACAGTCGTGTGAAACAGACAGGTTTGGCAGGACTCTTTGGAAAAATGTAGTGCACACTTAGTGCTTCAATCAGAATTAAAAGGGTAAGTAGCAGCCAGGTGCTGTTAATCAAATGCACTTGATTAACTAATAATCAGCACGTGTGAGCGCCCCCATAAGAGCAGAGGTTTTGACAGTTTGCTGGTCTGGAGCTTTCAAGATTGTCAAAAAAAATCCACAAGATACATCTCCGACTCAGTTAGCTTATTGAAATGTTAAAGTTCACCACAATACAAAATGGAACAAGTGTGGTTTGTTTGGGAGGTTTGCACAACAAAGTGTCTTCTCTCTAAAAAGAAAACAGCAGCACAGCTTTGGTTTGCATGGTTCTGGAAATCTTGTGAACAAACCACTTCTAGGACAATGTCATTTAGACAGATGACACCAAACTGACAATGTTTGACTATAATGCAGTGTCATGTTTGGTAAAAACCAAACCCATCAGCACAAACACCTCATACCAACTGTCAAGCACCGTAGTGAAGGGGTGGTTAATTGGACTTGGTTTGAAAATGCAGTCCCTGAGTTTACCATAAACTCCTCTGTATACCAAAGTGTTTTAGTCAAATGTAAGGCCATCTGTCCTACGGCTAAAGCTTGGTTGAATCTGGGTAATGCACATATCAAGCCTAGCAGCAAATCTACAACAGTCTCTTATTATACAAGCTATAATAACTTGAAGCAAATGAATCATTGGGTGTTCCTTGGTTTTCTCACACTGCTTCAATATGTCGGCTTAGTTGTTGTTAAATAAGTGAGATGGTGTGTTTAAATAATTTTAGAACCTGGTATTGAGTCATGAGGCTATGAAAGGTTTATTAGTATTATTTTTTGCATGATTATGTGTTATTTAAAAGATAATAAGATAAGAACAAGAGTTTGGGAACTCCTTTACTAGAGGATTTGAAAATGAGAAGGAACACAACATACACATAACAAATTCTACCTATTTAAACTATCTCACTAAAATTTAATAAAATCTGACAAAACATGTGTTTTATGTTTGTATGTTAAGTAAAATGGTCATGTTGTGGTTTTGTAGCAGTTTTATGTGTCAGACTGCTTTTGAAGAGATTACATCAAACATGTTGCCTGGGTAAAACGTGCTGAAACATGTCAAAGATCCAATCTTCATAGTAGATCGTATCTGTAAAGGGAGCTACTTATTCATCATAGTTGACGATTCTAGTGCGCTGTCTTGCTTTTACTGCTAATTGGTTGCTAGCCCAATAGCTGTAAAAGTGTACTTCGAGCTTAACAACTATCCTGCAACACAAATCTGTTACATTAGGAAGGAAGCTGTCATGAACCACAGTATTTTCATCTGTATTCTTGCCATTGGCCAGTGGGGATGCTTATTAAAAGGCAGGAGGGGAGGTTTAGGAAGACGACAGCTAGCAGCTGGACAAATTTCCTTTGTTTCAGCCTTTTGTGAATTGATTAGAACCGTGCACCTTTAGGTAGTCAGGCGCTCTAATCACACAACTTTAATGTGAAGGCTGTATCGAGGTGCTGGGGTAACAATAGATGAAATACTCTTCACATCACAGTGAGCAATGCAATGGGAACAGAGTGGCCTGCATCATTATAGAGCTCAGATTTTCTTCTTCTTTTTAAATTTGCAAAAGAATTCAAACATTTGTGCCTGATTTTTGCCTCCAAATCCAGAAAAGAGATCGCTCTCTTGGACCTGTGTGTCAGGGGCGGGAAGATGGCAGCACTATGCAACACACACACACACACACACACACACACACACACACACACACACACACACACACACACACACACACACACTGTGTGTATTTATATCCTTGTGGGGACATCTCATTGACATAATGCTTTCCCTAGCCGCTTACCCTAACCATCAAAAATGAATGCCTAACCCTGACTCTTACCCTAAAACTAATCAGAACCTAATTGTAACCCTGACACAAAAACCACATTTAGAGTCTCAAAAATGCCTTCAAACAGCCCACGAGGGCTGTTTGTCCCCACAAGTATAGTAAACTACCAATTTTTGGTCCACATGAAGATGTTAATACCCGTCCACACACATGCGCGCACACGCACACACAGTTATTGAAAATACTCATGAAAATGAATTCGTTAGGCACAATATTGTAAATGACAGTGCTTTAATTTCTCTACATTTATCAAGTTTGTTCGAGTTTTACTGTCGCTGCTTCCTTTCTTTTTCCAAAATGGAAGAGTAAGCTGTGTAGCTGTGAGCAGTGTTGAGCTGCCCACCGTCTCTCAAGCTCTTTTGATTCCTGCTTTCTTTTATCCTGAATTTTTGAAAAGTAATCAAAATGCAACCATCAGGAACTCGTGCATATCGTGGCAGAAGTCTTAAGGCCACTCCTGTTGTGCCAGATTTATCACAGTGTAATTTGTAGCCGGGAATGGAAGCTTCCTGTTGTCAGCAGTTGTTTGTAGAAATAGCCTGCATTACCTTGCTTTCTAGTTTGATGGGAATCTGGTAAGTTTACCGCTATAGCAACCAAGAAAGAAATGCAACATAATGAGGCAAACTTGTTGTTGGTGCATTTCATTTTTTAAATGGATTAAAGGAAATTCAATTCCAGTGCTCAGCTCAGTTAAGAAACCACACATCAAATCTTAACAAGAAGGAATTTTCCAGTAATAGTCTTTTAGGACACTGAATAAAGAATTCAGTCTAAATGTATTTGCACCGTCATTTTCTTCCTTTATTGTTTTATGTTTTTGTGCACAAAAATCAAAGTAAAATAGAAATGTTCTCTTTTATTTCCACAGTGGCTATGAATTTGACTACGACTACTACAGAGATGACTTCTACAGTAGGTATGTTTAAAAAAAACGTTGGCTCACTGGTAAATAACACGTCTTTGTCATTTGCAACTTTTCTTTTTTCAACCAGTCCCTTTCCTCCCGATATTTTGCCCTTAGTATACACATCCTTTCTCCCCATTTCCCATCTTGAATAAAGATGATTTTTGAGCAGAATGGCCCCATTTCCTTCTGAGGCAAAGTAACTACATTATCACAGGCATAATGAATGTCATATTGAGGAGGTTTTTATTCCTCTCCGTTGGGCTTACTAATGATGGTTTTATCCGCATAGCCGGGTACTGAATGTCAGATAGTCCCCCGGCTGGTCATTTGCGCTGGCAAGGCACAGAATGTATCTTCATTCTGACATTTTCATTGGTTTGTTTACTTCCTCTTCTTTGCAATATCCCCAAGAGCAGAATCCTTCAGCTTTGAGTCATTATTGCTATTTTGGCAATTTGATATGTCAAAGGTAACTGGGAACAGGCTTTGATTGAATTGCTGTGGCATTGTTCAATGTGTACCTCTATCATTCAGACATCTTTTGCAGCATGTCTATTAGGTGCTTTGTAAGTGTTCCTTGCTGCTTGAATAAAAACATCTGACCAAAAACAAGGGAAAAAAACTCCACAAAAACTCCCATAGTGATTACAGAGTTATATCCCCACTTTTTTTGTTTTGTTATTTCTCTGCATTGTAATACTCTTGGAATATTTCTGTTGCTACAACTTTATTCTTCATGTGTCTTCAGACTGTTTGAGTACCACGGCCGCGTTGTGCCTCCGACCCGAGCTGTGATCCCCATCAAACGCTCACGACTAGTTGTCCCAACCACACGCAGAGCCAAATCCTCTTTTCCAGTCAGGGCTTGCTCTTCCTCTTCCTCCTCCTCTTCCTCCTCCCGAGCACTCAATGTCGGCTCTTCCATCACTGGCCCTAAACGTATGTTTGGTGGTTTTTCTTTGTCCCTTTTTTGTTCCTATAGTATCCTGCCATCTCTAAAGTGATTTCCAAATGTTTTCTAAATGTGATTTTTATGTGATTGTTTGTTTTGAACTTACCTCCATGTCCATTTTTGGGGTTTGAGTCAAGTTAATGGCAAAGAAAATAAATTCAGCCGCTACAAAGAACATTTCCTATTATCATAACTTTGAACACATGTTGGCGGGTATCATTTCTGCCCATTATGATGGAAATGTACTCAGCAAGTGTAAATGCTAAGCTCTCGAAACAAAAAAAAAGGTTAATAATCGAAAAAGGTCAGGCCTGCAATTCCTGATTATTTTCATTAGTAGTCTTGATAGTCCCTCTTGAACTGATTAGAGTATACGCTCATTGGACACTTCATTAGGTACACCCGTTCAACTGCTCTTTAACTCAAATATTTAGCCAGCCAATCACATGGCAGCGACTCAAAGATTTTAGACATGACATGGTCAAAATTAATCTGTTATATTATGTCATAATAATAATAATAATAATAATAATAATAATAATAATAATAATATTAATGGATTGCATTTATATAGCGCTTTTCTAGGCACCCAAAGCGCTTTACAATTCCACTATTCATTCACTCTCACATTCACACACTGGTGGAGGCAGCTACAGTTGTAGCCACAGCTGCCCTGGGGCAGACTGACAGAAGCGAGGCTGCCATATTGCACCATCGACCCCTCTGGCCAACACCAGTAGGCGGTAGGGTAAAGTGGCTTGCCCAAGGACACAACGACCAGGACAGAGAGAGCAGGGGGATCGAAAAGGCAACCTTCCGGTTACAGATGAGCTTCCCAATCCCCTGAACCATGGTCGCCCCCAAGGCGTGGAGGAAACTTTCTTTGCTCAATTTGGGCCTCTTAATATCAACTGGGCATTGTTTAAATGCCACAGACTACTTGAGTATCGTTATTGACCATGCCCAGTGCCTTTTTGACCACAGTGTACCCATCGTCTAATGGCTGGTTGTAGCAGGATATAAAACCATGTCACAAACCTCAAATCTTCTCAAATGGGTGTCCTAAACAAGACAGTGAGTTCACTGTACTCAAATGTCCTGCACAGTCTCCAGATCGCAGTCAAATAGAGCACCTTTGGGATGTGATGCAGGGGGAGATTTGCATCATGAATGTGCACCCAACAAATCTGCAGTGTGCACTGTGTGATGCTATCATGTCAGCGTTGAACCAAAGGTTTTGAGGAATGTTTCCAGCATCTTAATGAGTCTTTGTTGAATAACATGAAGAATGAAGGCAGTTCTGAAGACACAAGGAGGTCCAACCTGGTCCTAGTAAGGTGTACCTAATTAAGTGTCTAGTGAGTGCATTTAAAAAAAAAATATTGTAATTTTTAAGATGCCAAAACTGACATTTACAGTACTTTGTTTGTTTGTTTTTTCACCAAACTGTCCAAAACCCCAAAATAATAAGAGATTTTCATACAAAACAAAGAAAAGTGGCTTATCCTCACGTTGGAGATAAAAAACTGTAGTGATTTCCAAATGCTGAATCATTTTCATGTCAAAACTGTCGTTGAATGCGATTTACTCTTGAATAAATGAGTAATTTTTTAAAAACACCACCTTTGATTTTAATAAGAGGTTAATGTACAAGCTATTTTGATTGTTGAGGCAAAAACTGTCAAATAATGCAATAAAATGGGGAGGAAAAAAATGACCATAATGACTTCCTAAGCTAACCGAACAGATTCACAAGAAATTGTCACATTTGAAAGCTGGTTTTAAATATTTTCTTCTTGAAAAATTACCTTATTATGGCATTTATTATCATTTGATTTTAACAATCATTGCTGATTAATCTTCAGTCAGGTGACAAAGCCAGCCATTGTCAAACTTAAGGATGTCTTGGCCAAATTTTAAACCTGCGCCGACTGAACCTTTAATCAAAACTCTGATTGAAACACAAGACTTGATGTGTTTTCTCTGATTCCTTTTGATCTTCTGGTGATTTTCTTGTTGAGGCTGAATCTTCATTAAACACTTTCCTTTCCCTTGCCATCTGAAAAGAAAAACAAATCATTTGAATCTCACATCTTTTCTTTAGTTCTGATGACCTTTTTGATGTAAATATTTAAGCTGTTCCATTGTAGCTTCAAGCTAATTACATGTTTGTACATGAGAAACTTTGACCTCCCTCAGACCACCGCCACACTCTTTAGGAATGACTGGGATAAACAGTAAATTTTTTTCTTTTCTTGAGATGCATTGAAACACATTTAAACCAGAGTTTTTATTCGTGTTAAAACAAAAGTAAGCACACCAGAAATGTTGGGAATAAACCAAAATTATACAGAATAAATCTTAGATCAGAGTCTCAGCTAGTTGTTTGGTTATTTTTTTATTTTCTGCTCTGTGTAGCATTTCTGCATCATATTGCTCATCACTTTCTATTGTTTTACAGCAAGCAGGCAGCTGTTTTCTCATCATCTAAGCTAGTAACAAGGTGGTAAATCTAATAGTAAGAGCCAGATCTTTCCTCTACAAAAATTGAGGTAAAACATGGCTAAGAAAGAAACATTTTCGCTGGTAGCAACAACAGTGAGATTATGGCTTTAGCAGCTGCTGTACTGTTCAAACTCTCGCATGCTTATGATTATTCTCCCCTCAATGCAACACAGTGAGATTTCCTGCTTTTCATCAGTTGTGCCACATTTTCAGTGAAGAACTTGACTGTTGAGAAGAGTCTGCTGCTGTCACAGTGTCTCTTGTAGAACATCCCATTAATTATGCTTTTTAACTTTATTAATGTATGCTTGCAGTGAAGACAGATCAGCTTCTAACAATCAAAAAGGAACTGTCGCAAATCAAAACCAAGATCGACTCACTGCTGGGAAGGCTTGAGAAGATAGAGAGGCAACATCGCTCTGACGCCGGTAAGATTTGACAGCCAGGAGGGGAGGACCTGTCTGATGAGCATGCATAGAAAAACGGGGAAGATGCTGAGAGAGGCCGCCATGTACTGAAATAAAAGCCACACAAACGTCCTTTGAGGAGAGTTGACGGAATGATACTGAACATATTAAATGCTTGTTCGGAGGCTTGTCTGAAATACAGGTTCTTCTATTATCAAAACAAGATAGAAAGTCAATAAATCTACTATGCTCTGATGTTAACTGCCAGTCTTTGTCTCTTGATGTCTTTTGCCAGAGATGCAGAGGAAGCAGGAGGAGATGTGCGAGTGTCTCCATGGTGATGCAGCAGACCACTCTGGGGGGGAGGAAGTGGAGGGGACGGCTGAGGTTGAGGCAGGGGAGATGACAGACGGTGGTGAAGACGACTTTGAAGATGAAGGCACAAGCGACATGGTGAGCAGGCCAAGTACCCATGTCCAGTATTAATAAGAAGTTATTTGGTTCCAATTTAGCTGCAAAGTTGTGTGTGTGTGTGTGTGTGTGTGTGTGAAAATCGTTGGCAACAAGGCCTGTAGACTGATGAATCCAAATCGTTGTCATCATTAGTGTAAGTCATTGCCAGTATGCACAGAGGTCAGGAGAGAGGTATAGTGGTGAGCAGCTACATGGAACTATGAATGCAGAACAGAACCATCAAATTTCAATCCACCAATACCATCTGCAACACAGCTGATGTCATTTTCTTTTAACACGACAGTGATCCAAATACACTGTCAATGCCGTAAAAGCCGATAGTAGCTGACGAGAAACACAGTCATGAATCACACCCCTCCCAGAACCTGGACCTCAACATTTTGGAAGCAGTGTGGGATCATTTTGAGAGAGAACAGAATAAAAGGCACCCAACATTCAAAGAATACTTTGATTGTCCTTAAAGAAGCCTGGAGAACTATTCCTGAAGAATACTTCAGGAATAGCTTACATGAAAGCTGTCTGTGAGACTTCAGGCTGTGTTGAAGAATAAAGGTGCTCACACCAAATATCAACTTTCAAGCACAGCAGAATTATAAAAACTCTTTTTCTGTATATCCATGTATATTTCGACGTTTCCCATCCCATCTCCCAAGCAAGATATAAAGAAATGAGGGGTGTTTCAAGACTCTTGCATAGTAGTTTATCTATTTTATGATGCGGAAAATGTTTTCCACTGACATAATATGCCAATAATAACAGTAAGTATAATGTACATTCAACTCTGTTGTATAAATAACTTTGCCTTAGATGGAACCATTTGAGTCATACAGGATTCTTATAAAACTAAAAGGTGAAATGGTCATGAAAAAGTAATCAGGTTGTTCGTGGTGATGGATACAAAGTTTTGCTGTCTTTTGTGACAATCAGCATGATTTGAAAAGTCTAAACTATATGAGTAAAAACACTCAGAAAATGATTCTTCACCCACAATAAACACAATACAATACTCTGAAATATATATAAAATTACATTTGAATTTATTTAATTAATTAATAATTAAAGATAATGTGCCTGGTACAAACTAAATGTGTATCAATCAATTAAGTTTAGTTTGACCAGATCCCATTAAATGTAACATTTTACATTGTACTTATGCAACAAAATTACATGGATAAATTACATATAATTAAATTAGTTGAAGTCAGAAGGGCAATTTTTTTATTTTATGTTATTTTTGAGTGAGGTGTATTTTGTCTCTGTCTGAACAACATGCATGCTGCAAAGTGGGGACACGTTGTTGTGGCAACCAAGAAAAGTAGTAGCTGTTGTTTTAAAGCTTAATCTTAATGTGTTTTGAATTAATATTGTATTACAAAGTAATAACTATCATCAATGACAAAATAATTCGAGGTCGTCTCTATCACAAACCGCCATGAAACTGAACAAATCACATGAAAACACCAAAGTCAGCAGCACGTAACGGTGTCTGTGAATACTTTGGCTTTCCTTCCCTGTCTCAGACAAACCTGAATGGGAGGAGTTTGTCTTCGGAAATGTATTTTACATTTTTAAACTCTTAGTTTGGTCAGGTTCAGGCAACAGAACTTAGGTTTGGGAGAGACCCTTATAATTTTCCCTCAGATTGAATAAAATGTGTGGTACTGAGCCCATCTGCCAGAAGAACTCGAAGGCAAACTTCTTCTCTGTGTTATACGCAAAGCCTCAGGCATAGAAGTTTTATAAATCTTTGAAAGCATTGTTTATTTTAATAAAAGAGTAAATAATTTAATTATACAGTTAAGTGCCAGACTTTTTTAAGTCACTATCTATCGCTGAGTGAGGTAACGCACGATCACTGATGAAGAGAGCGTTTATACTTAGTTTCCACGGCAACATACTTGGAAAAACTGCTGTATTGAAACCTGCCATGGCAAACCAAACATTTTCTTCTGATGCCACCAAGCATTAAAAATAATTTAACTGACAAAACAAGACTTGACTTTCACAAGATATTTACAAGAAATGGGACACATCTGTCAGCTACCTCAGTAATTACTGCTGTCATTCATCTATGAAACAAGACAGCTGGAGTAACGGAACAAGACGGAGCAACAACACTAAGCTGTTAGATGAAGAGCTGCAGGTGACAAGCTATGCACCTCCAGCTCCTCGGTGAAGTTAGGCTGCTGTTTGCAGACGCTTCGCCGTGTGCAGAATGAAATCGGAGCAAAGTTTCTCACAGAGTGTTTGAAACTGATCTGCTACTAACTACATCACTCTCTGGATACACTTGTGAAACTTTTTGGGTGGTGTTAATTTACTGTAATGCAGTAAAAGAGTGTAATGCATGCAGCATATCACCAATTATTACTTTAAAAATCATAAATCATCTAACTGAACATTTGCTTTCCAGTTTTATTACTGTGACAGTTTTATTTCTCAAAACTATTGCCTTACTTTGACACTAAAGAAAAGTTATATAATCATACCTGCTTCCTGTTTTATGAGATCTGGACCCACTGTTGGGTGGTTTATTGGCTTCATTCTGCAAGCAGACTAAACTATTGATTACTGGTAATCATTAAAGCTTATATGTGTTAATCCAATAGATACTGTGGCCAAAAGGCTTAGAATAAACAAAAACCCCAAATCCCTATATTGATTTAGTGAAAACACACTGTATAAAATGTGTCTCAGAGGACATGGATGAGATGTGAATTGATGCACATTTTCAAGGTTTGGACAAACAAAAAGAAAAAAAAAGATTTGCGAAACAAAAAAAAAAGTACAGCCATTTCTAAGGTTTTAAAAATCAGGACATGAAAGATCCTCAGGTATTGACCAGGTTCTGATGACTGTGGAGTCCATTTGAGTACAGTGAACTCACTGCCATGTTCAAGAAATCAGCTTAAGACATTTTGAGCTATGTGACATGGTGCGTCATCCTCCTGGGAACACTGTGGTCATGAAGCGATGCACATGGTCCGCAGCAATACTCTGAGTGTTATTTGTCATTGAAACAATGCTCAGGTGTTACTAAATGTGTCAAGAAGATATTCCCCACACCATTACACCACCAGCAGCTTGAACTGTTAATAAAATGCAGCATGGATCCATTTTTTCACGTTTATGGGTTTTGTTAAATGAATAACAGAACTTGTGCGAACCAGTTAATTTTTTAAATATGTACTGATGTGTATTTCAGACTTAGAACTGGAAGTGTTTCATTTTTTTAATGACTGTGGATTGAGCTAGAAAAGGGAAGGCTATGTTGCTGCCTAGTTATAAAAATTAATTCTTGACTGATTTAAAGCAATCTTATTTCTTTTACTGCAGATAGAGAACCACATATCGGACATTGACAACTGAGTAAGGTCAGTATTTAATCTTGGTTTAACAACACACATTTTGCACAAAGCTGAATTTATTTTTGGGAATAACGTATGAAAAGCAGAATCATAGAAACATTTTAGCATCCAGCAGTTGAAAGCAATTCGAAGGATCTTTCGCTTCCTGCTTTAAAAAGAGTAACAGAGTAAGAAACATTGCTCATCCTTGGAGTTTAATCCTCCAAAATGTTCTTCTAAAGGTGGGGTCATTCTCTGCATCTGGGGGCAAAAGGAAAAGCAGCTTCTCTGCAGTGATCGCTGATGACTGAACAGCCGCAGAGATGAGACTCTTTCTCATGTGCATTTCCTGTCAAACGACATTTAAATCTCCCCTGATTTTCTTTGTAAGAACAAATAGCTATGAGATTTAATTTGCCTCTTGGCTGACATTTCCTCCCTGCTGTCCTTAAGTGCCTGCGAGTAGAAGTTTTTCCTTTTTTTTTTTCTTTTCCTTCCTCAGGCGGTCTGAACATGATAGATTGTTAAGATGATGGTTTAATGAACTGCTTGTCCTCTGGTGGATATCTGAGTGGTTGCAGGTAATAACAGCAGCGTTAGAAAATTTTAATGTTGGTCCTCTTGAGTTTCCAAGCTTCACAGGAAAATTTAAACCTGCAGCTACCTTTTTTCACATGAGGTCGCTGTGAGAGATGAAAAAATAATAACTTTCTTTTTTCTTTCAAGTTGGGGAATAATGAAGCTTGCATTACAGAAGATGGGAGGACAGATACCAGCAAAATCTTCTTGATCAAGGAGGTGCATTTGACATTAAAGGAAAGGAAGTGACAGACAGCAGTGGAAGAGTGTGTCAGACTTGTATTTTGCTTGTTTGCCTCATTAGAACATGCCACTGCTGATGCATACGTCATCAAAATCCTGGGTATAAATATTCTCCAGACGACTGCAAGATCTTCGCAACCAGCAGTCAGTCATTTCCCCTCGGACTGATTGCTGTTCTGAAAAATACAGACAATACAGTATATTGTGTGCTTATTATATTGTGGTCTGTATTGTGTATAAAAATACAGTTATGTGATCTACCAGAAGAAAATTTGTCTTTTGTTGTACCTCAGATGTTTGTTTCTGTTTCTGTGCATTGAAAACTGTGAAAAGCTGCATTGCTGGCAGAGAGCTAAATATGAATGTAACAGTAACATATTTTCTTTGACACTCATTAATTCTGCATTTTGTTTTCATTCATTTTGAGCAAATGTACAGTATGTAATTTATTCACAATCTCGCCACATGGTATTGAATGCATTTCATGTTTTTAATTTGTTCTACATGACAACGTGTATTTGAAATTCTTTACTTTCTGTTTACAATTTTAAAAAATGAAAGACAACAATTTTTGCTGTCAGCATGTTAAAAATGTGGCTATCAAGGATCATTTCTTTGCCTCTGTTGTACAGCCATGGATAATAAACATTTTTGACATAAACTTGTGTCCTTCCTCCCCAAAACTGAGTGGTGTAGCTCGCATTTTTTGTAAATGTATTGTTTCTTTTTCTATTTAAATGGACCTAAAGCTAAGGAAAGATGAGATATACTTCTTGCATCTAGTTTGACTGCCGATTGCATTTAATTTTTTTCGCATTTGCTAACTGATGAAAAGTAGTGCTCATCCCCACCCAGAGACCGTGTTGCATGGACAGTCTCTGGGTGGGGATGAGCATTCAATGTGTCTGACAAGGCGATTGCACAGGTCACCTAGTGGGAGATGAAGTGTTTCCAAATGCTGTCAGACAGACTTCTGAATTACAAATATTTCCCATTAAATGTAGAAATGCAGGCAGATTGTTGACATGTTGCAATCAGTCTGAGTCGGTGTACGCCGATTATTGCAACTCATCTGTATCATGTTTCTTTGCAAAAAGAGGTTCATCTAAGTTAGTTTCCAAGTGTCTTTTTTCTGGTTATATTCCTATCAAAACAAGGTTGCTGTGCACTTATGTCATTATAAAGTTAAACTACTGTTCTGCAGCAACTACGCAACTATTTGTTTCAAAACTGAGTTCTGATTAGACTCTGAATGTAAGCAATTCATTTGAATTTCTGTGTGTTTTAAAGACAACAGATTTGCAATTTTCACAGGTTTATCTCAGCGAATCATCTTATCATCCCAGATTGAGGTCAAACTGACAATTAAATACAATATTATCCTTAAAGACGGAATCAGCTTATTGGCATATTATTAAATTCTTGATACACCAACGTTTTTCAAGACAGAAACGTGACTCCATTCTTCTCAGCAACCATTTCCAATAAGATCGCAAGTTCATTGCGCACGGTTGTGCCGTGGTCACCAGTCACTGTTTTCCCTTGTGTGACTGCAGCATAATGCAAACATTTGAAACTTTACCAGTGCGCTAACACGATCAAGATACTGTTAAATAAAACAGTTACTAAGTTTTCTTTAGGACGGATTTAAATATTGATAATTGAACCCTCAAAAATGCTGATTTTTTTTAAATCTAAATTTTTAATCGGCACCTTACAAACAAATTAAATAACGAATTCAAAGTCTGGATAATAACAGCTGGAAGACAAAAAAATCAGAGGGAACAACAGGCAAAAAGCAAGAAACAGGAAAGCTAACAAGCTAACAGCAAGGGACATAACAGTATGAGACAACAACAGCATAGGCCTGATGCTCATACCTGCATTAGTTTACTCATAATGTTGAAATGAAATTGTGGGTTTAGTTTATTTTTCCCTTAAAACAACTATGCACATGATGATTTCTTTATTCATCATTTAACAGTTTTTAGCGCTTACAGTTATGCAGAGTCAGGCATGAAAAGGCTGCTGTTTGTGACAGGTGGGTACTGACAGACGTGTGCAGCTGCCAGCTGTCCTCTAGGCTTCACTTCTGCTAAACCTGTGTCTCTGAACTGGACCTCGTCGATGTTTGTGGCCTCATAAGCTCTCCTGTGATATTTAGTTTGTATACTTGGATTATTCCAATGAATGGTTAATATATGCAAAATCTGCACAGATTTTTCCATCTTGGATTTGAATGCAATTAAAGTCTCCCTCTACAGCCTGTTGATTCTTAGTTTCAGCAATGAAACTGAATTTAAAACAAACTATAGCTGACATTCTGTCCCCTAGGCAACCACCAATGTCCTACTGCCTACACATATTCAGTAACACTCAGAAAAATATGCTGGTAATTAGATAGTGTTAATAAATATCTTTCAGTAAGTATGAAAGTTTTCTACATGTCCTAGTTTACATTATGAAATAAGTTTTTATGAGCGAGAATATCTTGAATGTTTAACACTTTTCGACTAAACAGTTGTCTTCTACTTTGGTTAGTTTTTTTTTAAACAATCATTTATTAAAACCTTTCCTTTAAAACTTGTATTTTATTTAATGTTTTTGTGGGTAGAGTAGCTTTTATACTGTTAATTCAGCATATACTAAAAAAAAAAAATAAAAGCCTGTTCTTACAATATATTTGTGAGCTTTTTATTTTGCAAAGAAATTCACAATCAGACAGACAGACTCACCAGGCTGCATGTCCTCACCTCATGTGCTTGATAACCACTTTCTCTCTCTCTCTTTGTTTCTCTTCTGTTGTTGTGAGTGTGTGTGTGTCTATGTAAGTGTTTGTGTATTTAAAACAGCTGCCTGTCTTCACCTCTGCAGTGCTGCCGTCTCCTGAAATCTTGCATGTTTAGAAAGTATGTTTTCTCCATTTTTATGTTGTTCTTGTAGTTTTTGTCCTCAGATGAGGTTTGAAGTGTCTGTATCCAGACTGCAACCACCTGTAAAAGGTAGAGGCTCACCAGGACATACACAACTCAGAAGTTCCTGTTCTTGGCACAGCCCCCCGTCCCCTGGCGCCCCCTGCGATGCCCCCCTTCTTAGGGAAACCCTCTGCAGAGGAGCCGTGAGAGCCAGGAACTTATGACTTGTGTGTGCACTCAGGCATCACTCATACCTGCTCTGTAGACAGTTCCTGTCAGAAGGAGGGGGCACAGCAGTGATGCCGGGGGGCAGAAGGTGGTGCCTCAATGCCTCTCTCATTCTGAGAGTGTAAAACAAAAAAAACAATTGTCAGTGAACATTTGATCCCCACTTGGTCACAACATATGGCAAACCCTTCCTAAGCCTGGTTCTGTCGGAGGTTTCGCCCCATTGAAAAGGAGTTTTTCCTCCCCACTGTCGCCAAGTGCTTACTCATAGGGGATTTGGGGGCTTTTTAAAAACTAACCACTGAAAAGTTCAGCGGCATCAAATTTAGGACTCACCAAATATGTAACTGGATGATTCGTGATTAAATGAGAAATCATCCATTTAAAACATATTTGCAAGTCATATTTAGTTGTATATAAATTTGATTCCAGGGACATTAAGGCCGATCACAGACTAATTTGGACAACTGGTAAAAATAAATAAATAAATAAATAAAAGAAATTGGAAAAAATCAATGTGTCATTTTTTAATATAGATTTCAAATAACATACCATTTGATGTCAACATATTTTTGTTACATTTGCGGTGCTCGTCATGTTATATTCTTATGATTCTGTTCATTTTATGAGTTCATGCTTCTGCCTTGCTTAACTGGTACTTAGCTAGCTTTAGTCATGCTAGCATCAGCACAGGTAGAAACACATACACATCAGAGAATCGCACTATCTACAAATGGAAAACTACAAAAATAAAATTTAGAAAGCTTTCAGATTAGTAAACCTATCAAAAATCAAAGTTCCTATAGTGAAAACACATCATTTCATATTGTGTTCAAGTCAGTTGTTATCCAATTTTAAAACTATAAAATGTGATAAAGTGTATTTTTAGTTTACTTTGTTAATAAAGAAATTTTTTTTAGAAACACTAACGTTATATATAGCAAAATATGAAGCAATCTTCTACCTCCCGTTGACATGCAGACCTGTGGCCAACTCTACAAACCATTTAGAATTTTTTCCAGCTGAGGTGTTCAAAATAGATAACCAAACTGGTGATAGTTACAGTGTAATGTGGGCAACTGACTGCCTAATATAATGTAACATCATCACAATATTTTACGAAAAAGGAACAAATGTACCTTTGTTTCCTCAGCTAAGACAGCTGGGCTGCAGTAGCTTGTGTTTATGTCAAGAGTGCCATTTGATTTAAAAGCAAGGAGCAAAAGACTCTGAGCAGCATATCAGTCAGAAACAATGCCATATATTTAAGGAACAAAGGTCAAATTCTTCATGTGTGTACATGTACTGTTGTGCACATAAACTCACAGATGTATATGACAACTCAAGTTTGTGACCAAAAATTTGTATTCTAATTTTAAAAATGGAATACCATCCATCCATCCATCCATCCATCCATCCATCCATCCATCCATCCATCCATCCAATGTTCCCTCTAATTTTTCATGTGTCATGTTTTTTTTTTTGTGCGCAACGCAGATTTTCTGTGCACAGAGACTGTGCCAGGAGTGCGCAATTGCGCACGCACACGGCTTAGAGGGAAAATTGCATCCATCTTCTTCTGCTTTATCCGGTGCCGGGTCGCGGGGGCAACAACCTAAGCAGAGAAGCCCAGCCTCGCTCTCCCTCCCTATTCATTGTAATACATACAACAAATATGCATTACCAACTCTTAAGAAAAACAAACAAACACTGAAGTCTTAAATTGAATACCTTTTTCATGCTTTTCAACATCGTGAGAAGATGGAGATGATTTTCTTTCTACTTTCAGTTTATACAGACAGCTGCATGTTTAGCTGAGAAACATTGCAGCTGAGAAACATGCAGCTGTCTGCATGTTTCTCAACATGGAATAAAATGTTATTCCATGTTGGAATAACATTTTATTCCATGTTATTCCAACATGGAATAAAATGCTGCAAATATTTTTATAATAGCAAACTTTGGAGGCAGAGACATAAAGACTCGCACGTCACATGTTTTGAAGGTATCGTTGTTCAAAATGAAGAATAAAAAAGAAAAATACTAGAACTGATGAGTGTTGACAAAAAGGGTGCATTGTGTCTATCTTATTTTCTTATGTGGCACAAGCAACTATCCAATGTAGTTATTATGATCTATTCATTTTTTTGATGCCGCATAAATTTTAAGACCACTTATTTGTCTTGCTGTTAGATAAACCACTGACTAAACTGACCCCTAAGCCTCGAGCTCATTTTGCCCCACAGCCAATATTAAATAAATAAATTAGTCTAGAAACTAATGATAAACTTTTTAATAATGCAGATACATGTTATGAAAATATAGAACTTTATAACCTGAGATTTAAAAAAAGCATTTGACAAACCTGATATAACTCGTAACTCTACAAAAACCTTGGACACAATAACCTGTGAAAAACAAATGCTTCATTCATAAGGTTCTTCCTTTCAAAGAAAGATGAAAAGGAAGGTGCTAATTAAAGTTTAGAGTCAGTTAACAAAAGGTGTGTAGGGTTGCATAGGTACAGGTGTTAGATCAGCTAACCTTGCCCCACTCTCCCATCCAGAAACTTTCACTTAACTTCTTATGACACCAGTAGCGGATTTAGAAAGTTTCTATAAGACTCATCTAAAACTTCGTCCTCCACTCTCAAGCCATTTTCAAATCTGTCGGTCCAGATTTAATACCTCGACAGATATGTATGGTCCAATCCTAATAACGTTGGTAAGCCTGCTGACTTTTAATCTAGGATCCCCATGAGGTTGATATTCTGTAGTTTTACCTTTGGTAGAGACAGTCACCGAATTAGAGAACTTTAAAGCACATATTTTTGTATCTATATGCTTCATGAATTTATTACACACTTATCTCAGTACATTTCAGGAATCGCTCATGGACAGATTGATCAGTCTCAAGACCTTGTGCACTCTTATTCCAATGTTTAGCTGAGTGGTGCATGTCCAAGTAACAACCATATGATGCCATGACTCAAGGTTTCCCTAAAGAAGGTGTCATTGTGCTATACGAGTTTATGAATCCCTTCACCTGTCAGTGGTTTTAGTTATGTGGCTAATTAGTGTATTTACAACTGAAAAGATTTTTCCAGTAATTAACATTGTATAACTGGTATAATCTTTTCATTCTTCCAGTTTCTTAAACATGAGAATTGAGAGGTCTTTCCATATAATTATTTAATTGCTTCAATTATCAATGTGTAGTCAGGATTTTGTTAACTGAGAAGGATATTTTCCAATAATTTCTGAAGATTGAAGCAAAACAAAAAAAACCAGCATCTGTTGTGAGAACAATATTTAGCTCTAGCCATGTGATTAAAAATATATCCTAATGTCCTGCTAAACTCACTTTGTGCATGGAAATAAAATGACAGTGTTCAGCTCAAAGCATCAGGGAGGCACTCTTATTAACCTTTTCCAAGCTTGTACCAAAGCCTGAAGCTTTACTTCTCTGTAACCTCTGTAAACAATTTTCAAAACAAATGGGAGTAATAAGATGAAAACAAAGGTGCAGAATGATGCTAAAATTCTCCAGTTGGCTTTAATTACAGCACCCTTGTGCATTAGTACTGATTCCTAATTGGCTTTGAGATTATTCCTCCCCTCTGTCTTTTGAAATTTTTTATTACAGTGACCTTGAAAACTGCAGCCAATGAGAGATAAGGTGCCGAAGCATCAACAGATGGGATTTCTAATTCACTCACTTCATTTGCACCAGATCATCATTTTCACAGGTTAAGGAGGGCCATTGGCTGGGTTGCAGGTATAATTGGTTCTATCGTTGCTGGCGAGCAGCCAGTGAGTACAGTGATCAGTCATGCAGCGTCTCTAATATGGACAATGCTCACTGTGAGATGAACTGAATCAATCACCGGCCTGCAGAGCTGCTGGATAAATTATGACTATAATAGGGGTCAGGATCTTTATAATACATCTGTGATTAGCCATAGTTGAGCGAAGATACTCAACTTAGAGAAAGCATTGTTTCACAGGGCTATAAGTCAAGGACGGTGCTAATGTAGGAAGTTTTATTAATTATAACTTTGGGGATGCAAGCATGAAAGGAGAAATCTGTATTTAAATTATTGCTCCATGAATAATTCCAGAACTGCAAAAACTGTCAACTGTCATCAGCTTTATGTTCTTCTATTTGTTTTACATGGTCAGAGTTGGTGTATTTCACTCTGGCTGTCATTTATCACTTTCACATAATTAAGCGTATGAAATTTCTCACACGTGTATTAATTTTATTCATTTACACTTTTAACTGAGTGTATTACAAATATCACAGTGTACACTGTGATATTATGAACCATTCCTGATTAATTCCCTGACATGCCAAACACCAGTGCTTCAGATTTAGTTTAGTTTAGCTTTGCTTTCCTTCTTTGATAAAACTTCAGAAATATTTAAAGATGTGACTCTAATGCATACTGGGTGATGAAATCAGGAAGTGCAGTAAAGCATTCAAAGGCAAAGGTAGAATAAGTCAGCAAAGGAAAAGTGGGATTGTCAAGTAGGTAAAGAACGAGGAGGTGAAGGCAAAGGAAAAGGCATATAGCGAGTTGTATTTGAGACAGGACACTAAGGAATGACAAAAGGACTTGTATTGATTGGGTAGGAAGAGGGATCAAGCTGAAAGGATGTGCAGCAGGTTAAGATGATTAAAAATTGAAATTGAAATGTACTAATGAGTGAAGAGAACATGTTACGTTTCTAGAGGTGGGCGGAGCAAAGAATCTGTCCCGGATGTGCCCGTTAGCGACGTCTAGTAAACAGGAAGTATGATACGAGAAGCGGTTAGTTCAACTGAACTCCAACGAACAATAAATTTACAACACTTTGTTAGAAAATGAAGTACGAAAGGCTTTTGGGCTCTCCCAGAAGTTGCAGTTGTTCTCTGTTGATGGCCTATAATAAGTTTGGCTCCTTTGAGGCCGCTCGGTAGTCGCTAAACTTTGGCTAGCCTGCTGGGTAACTTAGCAGGATTGTTCAGAGGATGTGTTCGTCGACTTTTTTTTAGCGAGTTTTCTACGTGTTTAGCCTGATGTCGGTAGCGGTTCCTTGGTTTATTTTGTTAGTTAGCTGACTTTACGCGTAGCGGTGGGACAGCTACATGTCGTCGTTATGGCAGGCAAGGAGCTGAGTCTTATTGACAAGAACATAACAAGGTAAAGTTACCTATTCACAACTAACGTATCAAAATTTACATTACATCAGCTAATAAGGGACTACTATGTACCACTGACGAACCGATTAAGTCTGGCATGAATATTTACTTACTTCATGACGAGCTTTACGTTACAATTTTAATCTGATGATAAACGTGATATTTATAAGGAACAATAAGACCCCATACAATGTGAACTATAACTCATTGCTGTATGAGAATGACACGTGTGAATAACATATGAATAACATTTTGTTGACATCAGTACCATTCTTCAATTGTATAGATCTGATTCTAGATAAGATAAAATAAGATGATACATTCCTGCGAGTGCAGACAAAGAATGCTGTAAATAATGTTGAATTGCGAAATGAAGTAACACAAATATTTTATTTCTTTAAAGTAAAGCCTAGATAAGTTAAGCACTGTGGGGAAAAGGCCTATATAGGTTATTAGCGTCATCTATTTCATTATCTAGTGAATACAGATTTTAAAAAGACTGTATGTTAGGTGGACAAAAGCTTTACTACCAAGAATTCAATATTACTGTCTTGCAATATGCAGACAAACAAGTGCAAATAAAAAAGGGCTATGTGGTTGTCAGTTTTAAATTAGTTCTAAATTCCCATGTTCTGTATATAATTTGAACTTTCTAGTCACTGTAATAGGCACACCTTTTCATTGCAGGGTAAGATGCATTTTCTCCTAATTCATTGTGGCAATTCATTGTTAATATTTTGGTCCATATTGAAATGTTGCAGATGTACAGATCCACATCATTTCTCCAATATTCTGTTGTTCAGGTCTGGTGACCCTGTATGAACTCTATCCTCAATTTCCTCGAGCCCTGCTGGAATGTGATTGGCTGAGTAAATATTTGTGTTTAATAGCAGTAGGACAGGTGTAACTAATACAGTGACTGATGGGTGTATGACAGACTGAAAATCCAAACCCAAAAATATTTTAATAACAGAAACCTATTCTCTTAGCTGAAAAGCTGTAACCAGAGGGCTTGACTTTTCTTAATTTATTCGCCGTCAGGACTTGCCAGTTATTCTGTTTGATTTCATGTTTGATTGCTTTTTCAGTTCTCACAGTTTGTGTAAAGACTATAACTCGCGAATATGGAGAGAATAGAAGTACAAGTAGAATCATCAGTCAACTGAGAGACACTTAGGCAACAGAAACTGTATTTGCATAAATGCCATGTTTTTAGTAGTCCACAAGAGGTTGCTTATCTGGAATATTTTCTTTGTAGTAAAATATGAGAATTGTCTTCAATGTCATTGAAAACTGAATACCCTCTAAGTTTTAAACACTTGGATTGAGTTTTTAGAATTTTCAGAGGAGATTTTACATCATTTAAAGTAAACTGTTAAGCAATTGATTAAATAAATTAACAAATTTATTGTTATTGTTATAATAGTCATTAGTTGGTACACATTTACCTTCAGAACATGTACTTATTTGCACAAAGTTTTACCTTCCGCTGTGAATCTGACCTTGTTGCCCTCTTTCTAGCTTGCTAGATATTCCCCTGATACCCACTGTAGCGTCACTTAATCTGCACTGCAATCACATCCCGAGGATCAAGGGCCTGACCTCAGCTTGGCACCTGCGACACTTAGACCTTTCCTCCAATTGCATTTCTAAGATTGAGGGTCTGAGTTCCCTCACTTCCCTGAGGACTTTAAATTTATCCTGCAACTTAATCACCAAGGTTGAAGGTGAGTCTTTAGTCACCATTTAACAGAGATAATAAATGCCTCTGCTCTCTGTGAGTTCTCCAAGTAATAATTCTTTATTAGTGGATCTTGTGTTTACCCTGACATTGCTGTCACTGCTCTATGAGCTGTAAAATCACTCAGTTGTTAATGTCCTCTCCCTTCACTCCAGCACTGAATGGGCTTGTGAATTTAACGAGATTAAACTTGTCCTACAATCAGATAAATGATCTCAGCGGTGAGTTGAATTTTGCCTGAACAGTGTTTTCTTTTTCTGCATCCAAATGAGAATGCTAACAAGTGAATGATGCTTCAATGCTGTCAATTCTTCATGCCTTCATTAGGCTTGTTGTATCTCCATGGCACGGAGTACAAGCTGAAACACCTCAGTCTCCATAGCAATTACCTGGACAGCATTGATCACCTCCTGCAGTGCCTTCTGGGAATACAAGGGTTAAGAGAGGTGATTTTAAGTCAGGATGGCAGAGACAACCCTGTCTGTAGGTCACCAGGTAGGAAACCTTAACACTCATAGACAGGAGCCCTGTTCACATCTATAACAAAAAACTGGTACTTAACGATATTCAGAGGGTGAACAGTGATTGTAGAAATACAGATTTAAAATGCAGAGAGAACAGAAGCAACAAACAAGCCAGAAGCTTTGTGATATGTATTCAATATCTTATCTGAACCACAAGGCCAGCAGACACATCAGCTGATAGAGCCTGTGACCACTTCTGTATTGGAGTGCAGTTGTATCAAGCAGCTGATTGATGTGATAGCTGTACATGTTGACCTATCAGATGTGTAAATGCACTGGCCTGATGTAGGAGAACCAAACAAGAAGGCTTATGTTTGTTGGGATGGAATTTTCATTAAAACACAATGCATTGAAAACATGGTTTATCTAAAAGGGCATTAGCTCAGCATTGAAAGTCATTGTACTTGTATATTTGAGCTGTTTCCCTCTGAATTCATTTGTTTCTGTTCCTTTCATTTTTAGTACGAACCTGTAGCTATACTGAATGTGTAATAACATACGCCCAGCAAGTGCAACAATACGTTTTCACTGACATCAATGTAAATGGCTATATTAGAGCAGCGCCCTAATGGTGCGTGTGAGACTTGCTCCTCAAGCGGAAAAATATACCAGTCTTCCATATATTTATTTTTTACGCAATTTGTTCAGTCTTTTTTGCATTTAAAAAAAATGTTTGCGTGTGTGTATGTGTTTTTTAATGGAACCAGCAGTATACAGGAAATGACTTATTTTGCCAATAGGAGCTCACTGTTGCAAAGTAAATTTGTCCCTTAAGTAGTGATAAAACTGTAGTCTGTAATTCAGACTAAATTAGCTTACTCATATTGCATACATTCAGTGTCAAATTTAAAGTTTTAAATATCTACAAATGCTGTGTTGTCATTGTTGTCCAAGTGTATGTTAGTTAGCTAGATGAAACATATCTTGTGGAAGCTTTTGTAGGTGCTTTTGTAGGTGTTACAACAGTGGGGTGAGCTAGTTGAGGTTGGTCTGATCCCAGCTTGTGTCCCACAAGGAATTGTCCATAAATCCACCCTCGTAATTGAAAGCCACATAGTTGCTCTCTCTGTGGTTTTGGCAGCTGATTTAATGGTCCTCCTTTTGTCAGCGGGATCACCTGCCTTTTCTTCAGCACGCATTAACTTGACATGCTTTCAATTTCCTCATCCATATGATGTTCCCAGAGTACTATTATTTCCAGCATAATCACTTCCTTGGTGAATGTGGACACAGTGGTCACGTCTGGCTGCAGTTTTGATATTATAATCTGGACTGAGAACTTCGGCTGCTTAACCAAGGCGGTAGTTTCAGCTTAGGGGCGAGATTTCTCTCCAATTCTTATAAAGGTGATAGTCATTGCCAGATGGTTGCATCTGGTGTTTCTAAAAGCATTTACCTTGAAGACCTGGTCATGGCACCAGCAATAGTGCTTGCCTCTAAAGGCTTTTGGACAGCTATTGAAAAGATGCTCGTTGGAACACCTTCCAGAGCAAAGAGGGCAGGGAGGTGTCTCTCTGTGACGAGGTTTTCTAGAGTGGATAGGACATCAAATACACCTTGGACAAAGAAGTCCAGTCTCTCCTAACGCCTTAGGTCATTGTTTTGAGTAAGAAAAGCATCTGGCAAGCTGCTTGGTAGCTGTTCATTCTTTGTTTAAGAACATCCCAAATTCACCTTTTGTCAGGCATTTTGCATGTATCACATAATGATGTAGATGAAAGACTGGACTGTCAACAAGGTGTTTGCTAAGTAGCAAAGAATGGATATAAATTCAGAAGAATAGGGGAAGAAAAACTCCCTTTGACACTTTGCAGACATTTAACATGTACCAACAAAGTCCTATAACACACTGAAGGAATGGAAAAATCCCAGGAAACATAATGGAGGGCACTTAAATGGAATGTCAACCATCTAATCTCAGAAGTCAGTGAGAAACCATCACATCAGCTACTATGAAAGATTATTATTGTTATTATTATTATTGTAAGATGTTCATTTTGTAATAATACTCTGTTAGTTGTGCTTTATGGTTGTGTCTCTGTTGTGTGCTCCTGGGCAGAGTTAGGCTAACTTCAGAATTGTGCGTAGTTTTGTAAGAAGGAAGACTAGAGTGCAGATGGGACTCCAGGGGGTATGATATTTTGGCTTTATTGATGGAGATAAGCACTAATGAGGTTTCCTGTTGTGGTGGACCAAAGACTATGATGTGATGTTTACTGCAGACTGGCTGTGGTAACAAGGCCAGGGTCTCTGATGGCAGGGGTGAGAGGAGATGAAAAGATGAAAAGTTGGAATTGTAACTTTGTTCCAGGTCTTCCAGGATCGCTTCTTTGGATTACACTTTATTTTGAGCATTTCCGCATCAAATGCGAGTATGTCAGTTCGCTGAATTTGCAAAAAGCAAAAGTTTGTTGTACGTTATCCAATTACAGAAAAAAATAGGTCGATACATAAATTATATATATATAAAAAAGATAAACAATTTAATTCATATTTTCCAACTGCAGTTGGATCAAACTTTAATAATAGCACCCAGCATATCAGCTATGAACAGCAGTTTTACAGGATATTTTTTCCAATTTTGCAGAATAACTGATTTAAAACTCCCCCTGTAATGAAAGTCCAGTGAATATCAGTCAAACTGACAGCCGCTATTAGTAATGACTGTGATCTTTTAATCTCTTTGTTTATCTTATATTTGGCTTCTTCATTAATTGGATTGGCTGCAGTTAAATTAATGTAAAAAGCTTTTCAGTGATCCTTTGCACCCATTATCCATATCTTCCAGTTAATGATTAATTCACAGCACTAGTTGTTGAAGGCGTCTCTTTTCATGTTGTTAAATACGAGAAGGCACTCTTGCAACTCTTGCTGTCTGTATGTGTAGATATACTTGCATAAGTTGTGCTCACTACCTATTAAATAGGGTACATCAGTAGTGCATATGAAGGTGACACACAAAGGTTATTCATTCAGAATGAATTATTTGATCTTTCATGAAGGTCATATGCACCACTGATGTGACATTACTGAATAAGAGACTCATGGCAATCAGGCAGCTCTAGCCTCGACAGGTTTCTCTGATATACCTGCGTTCCTATCTTACTGCAGGTTACAGGGAGATTGTTTTGCGGTCACTGCCGCAGGTCTCTGTTCTGGATGGCCTAAACCGACTGGGAAACCGATCACCTCAAAGTCTCAGTAGTCTCTGTGATATCCCCGGTCTAGAAGATTACGTGGACCTTCTACTCTCATCTGACACAAGTCACAATGAACCGGTAATTTTTTATGCTAAGCTACTATCAATTCCAGTGTAGTTCTTTTATTTGTTTAGATATACTCACCATGCTTTAGGGACTTTTGTTATTAAATCCTGTTTTATTTGACCGGAAAGTCTCTCGCCATGTGTTTGCTTTTTTGCAACTGACACAAACATAAAGTTATTTCCCAACAATTAATTTACAGCTTTCATAACGCAACAGAATGTGAGACGCATGAGAACAAGAAAGTTGTAGAACAGTTTCCACTTATTGTATGAGTGATGCTCAACTGCCTGATAGGCAGCATATCAAAATCCTGCGCTCCTGATACAAAAGAAAGAAGAACCGAGAATTTTATTGTCATACACACCACAAATAACTGTGGGTATGTTGAGCAATGAGGTTCTTACTTTTCGGGTTCACTACACACAAATAAATAAATAAAATATAATAATAGATTAATAAGCACAGAAAAAATTTAATAAATAAAGCACGTACTATTTACAGAAGAGTAGAGGGTGGTTAGTTATGCAAAAACACAAATTCCATCTATCCCATCAGCTGTCGTAGGGCAGGATGCAGTGTACAGGTCACCAGTCCATCAGAGAACAGACAGACAACCATTCACATCTTTACCTTTGTCCAATTTAAAGTCAACAATTAATGCACCTCTTTGTACCGTCGGAGGAAATCGGTTCACCCGGAGAAACCTCACACAAACACTTTGTATTAACCTAAGACAAAATATCATAATTACACAGCTTTGCTTATAGAAGACCTAATTATGTAGGTCTGCTTCGCTGCAACGAGGAATATCATCGAGCCAAATAGATTTCCCGGTTGTCACTGAATTATTGGAACATAATGAATTTATGTATACTGGGATGATGAAAGTTTGGTTGCTTTACAATATACTACTTTGCATATTCATTGCACCAGATGGCAGTTTCTGTCTGTTTTTCTACAGGAAAACAAACTGCAGTAGAAGCCATTTTTCTTGCCGTTATTAACTCTTTTCTGTCTCTGCAATGAAGTCCTGTAAATACATTATAATTCGAAACCACACTTTTGCATTTGGAAACTCTGAAATAAAAGTGAAAGTTTCCGTTGCAGGTCAGAGGCGATGCTCCTCTCACCACACCCCGCATTGACCAGCTGCTGACCCAGTTTCGTCAGAGAGGTGCTACCTCAGAAGTAATCACAGACCCAGTCACACAACCAGAACCTCCGCGCACACAGCCGGTTCGCTCCACTGTGACTGATAAAGGAGACCCCGTTAATGAAGAGCGCATCAGGAAACTGGAGCACCAGATGTCCCAGCTCATCCAGCAGGTGTACACCTTTTTGAAGATCAATTTTTTACGCATATGTGCCTTGTTGTTTTTTTTCTTTTGTTTTTTGGCTTTTTTTAAAATAATGATAGTAGGAAAAGGTGGGAAAGAAAAAGTTGTACTAAATGTTAATGTAATTGATGTTCTCTTAATCTACTGCACTTTGAAGTTATTTGTTCAATATAAATTATTCATGGCGATATTTTGAAGTCATCTTTACATAAATTAATTTTTGCACATTTGGCTCTTAAATGGTGATTTATCCCCAAATAAAGTAGTGTGCAAAACTCCTAAATCACCCCTCTGCTCTTTATATTTTGCTTATAATGAGCCAGGCTTTCTTGTCATTTTTACCCCTCCCAGCTGTAAGTAGCCTATCTGTTGAACACAGTGGAGGCTCTATCATGGTTTCGGGCAGGATTTCAGCCACTGATGTTCATATTTGACCCACCATCTGAAAAGAGTCTGATCACAGCTTCACACTGTAAAAACTCTGTTTTTGCCTTATGTGCCATTTGTGTTAACTGATGTTGGTGTACCTATTTCCCACTTTTTTATATTTCCTAGAAAAATATAAGGAACCGGGGGGTGACAAAAAAACCCTTTAAGTATTTCTTTGTTATTTACCCAGAACCCTGCAGATAATAAATCCAGAAGATCTGCCCATTCTGTGGTGATGGTACGGAAAGCCAAGCGGGACACAGACCGCACTTCAGAAAGTGAATGTGACAGCGGGAAGGAAAACAGGAGGCAAACGAGAATTCCCAAATACCATGACAGTGTAACATCGTCGACAACCACCAAAGAGACCAAGAGATCAGAGAGGTGATTCTGCACCAAAAGAGATTTCTGGTGTCATGTTAGCTGCTTTGAAATGCCATCATGTTTATATTTGGACTCCCTGATTTTGTTATAGCAGCTGAGATCCAACTTAGCAAAGCCTAAAACTTGATGAACCTAAACTATGTGAAGACATTTTCAGCACTGGTGGGCACTACATCAAAATCAGAGAGTGTACCTCTAAGCAATGATAATCACATTCATACATTCACCAAACAATATGCAGCAATGGGTTTTTCCATATTGTTCATCATGCATCAACTTAATATTATCAGGTATCTTGATTAGGGAAATTCCTTTTACCTCCCACTTGAGAGGGGGTGATAAATTTTCCTCAGAGAGATGATATGTTATAGACGTTTCTCCTCTCTGTTAGAAATTACCGCCGGCAGCTCACTCGCATGATTAATGGCCACGCTTCTCTGGTCAACCCCCTCATCTTACTTCATCATCCACTAATGACATGTGCTTAAGATTCAGAAATTTAACTTAAGTAATCTCACAATAGCCCTCATCAAAAAAAGGTTACTTTGAAATATTACTTCAAAATTCAAAGTTGTTCAGACTTTGCTTCCCTATAAAACTCAGTAAATCTTCTGCTTTGACCTTTGTTTAGCCAGACATTAGCTGGAGGGTTGTTTAGAATCTATTTTACAGCCAGTTTAATACTTGTGATTTGTTTTATGTGCAGCGATCAGGAGAATCATAAACGGAGGGCTTCAAAGTCTGCCGTTGGATCCAGGACGAAGGCTGGTAGCACAGGGAGTGCAGAGGCAGTGAGGCCAACAAGGAAAGGACCTTTAAGAGCAGCTAAGGCCTCAGGCGATATGAAAACCAGATCCACTGAAGAGGAGGAAACCTACAGGGTACACGATGGACGGGTCACCTAGCTGCTTCTGTTTTTATTGAGTGACTGTAAAATAGAAACGGTTCTGTCCCCATTCAAAAAGAGAGTAAATTGGTGTGTTTGCAGAAACATTTGTGTAAACAAAAAAAAAAAATGCAGGAATAGAATAAATGGATAATGCTTTTAGAAGGTGACAGCAGAAATAGGACCACAGTAAACAGAAGGTTTTTCATGTTTTGCTCTTTGTTTCTGAGAGCTTTGTTTCAGTAACATTGACTTTATCTTTGTGATGTCAATAACTTCTTTGTGGTAACTTTGTTAAATTATGCGCAAAATAGAGTTCAAGCCAGTAGTCCATCATCTGTTTGGTTATTTAATTTCAGTACATTTAATGAAACTCTTGGCTTTTTGTTGTGATAAGAAAACATTCGATTCCTTTCCACAAAGAAAGTTTCTATTTTTTCAATCATTTATTCAACAAAAATATCAACAGATCCAACATTCTTCTGTCAAAGTAACAGAACAAACTTCTTGTAGGCATTTCATGTAGTTCTCTACAAGTCTCTTACATTAGTTTGCTGATATTATTTGACAACCTCCATGTAAAATTCATTCTATTGCAAGAGATTAATGATTTTTCATACTTATACTGTGTGCTTCAAATGCCCCCAACATCTGAAATGATTTAAATCTGTGCTTCTTGTTCTTTGTCTGCCATTCTTTATCCTGCTGACGGGTCCACTTTTACTTCAACGTTTGGACAAACGCTCGTCTGTTATCTTCAAGCAGAATTCACAGTTCAATCAATTCCTGCAAACTCCCCAATCCTGAGGCAACAAAGCAACACCAGTCATAATATTTCTACAGTCATAATTCACAGACTCTTTCAGGGTCTCTTCCTGAAAAACTGTGATTCATATGCATCGATAATATCTGCTGCCACTGTGGCCAAACAACTCTTTTATTTGATCTGCCCGTTCAGAGCATATTATTTTAAAAAAAAAAGCAAAAAAAAAAAAAAAGCAGTGTCATGTCCTCCATGTTTATTGGCAGATGGTAGTTGTTCTTTAATGTTTTTTTTGGACAGCACAGGCTTTTGTTTCTGGCACGTATCCCATGCAGTAATTTCTAATATTGGATTTATCCTCAAAGCAGATGTAACACGAGAGAAAAATGGTGGAAATATCTTTTATTCCTAACAATATTTTTTGAGGGGTACTCACTTGTTTATACAGGGGGGTAAAAATCCTCAATGTTGCTTTCATTGTTCCTACAAAAACAACGAGATGCTTTAAATAAAACTGTAAAAAACACTTGAGCTGTAAGAATAAATTGGTATTTCAACTTAAAGAAAAAATGACTTTTTTTTTTTTTTTTTTTTAAGCGTTCAGTGTGTGTTTACTCTGAGAATTCATACTTTGTGTATGTGTTCTGCTCAGACGATTGTGGAGGAGCGTGACCAGGAACGGGAAAGACGCTGGAAAGCAGAACAAGCTGTGAGAAAGCTAACAGAGGAGCTCAAGTGCCTGCAGACCAAGGTCAGCGAGGAAAAGGACCTTCAGAGCATGGCCCTGCACACTACAGACAGGTAAGAGGGAGGCACATTTACCGTGGACGCCTCTCATCACAAACCTCCACTTGAATCTGTTAGGCAGCTCTAAAGCAGATATCATGCTGGAAAAAAAAGCGATAATTGAACTCTTCTCTGTGGATTTTAGTTGTCAGCTTCATAATGGATCCTCATCTGTTTCTCACTATCACGGTGCCATAGTCTCTTTAGAAATCATGCTCACATTTTGGCTCCATTACACCAAAAACCTTTCAAGTATGCCTGCAGTTGTCTGCGATAATAAAGCTATTTAGTATAAAGATCATTAAGCGACGCAGCCATCCTGATTATATACCTAACGTTTAAATTTCCAGAGGCTTTGATTAAATATTCCTATCTCTGCTGCCACAAGGCCATTTTACTTCTGCTCTGTACGGTCTTCGCTGGCACCACATCCTGCTTAGATAAATCTGCATTATGGTTGTAATTAGAGGCCCGATGACACGCATATGTCAGCAGTATTACACAAATCAATCTTAACTGTCACTTTCTAATGACACTGAACACGGCTGTTACTGTTGCCGTCCATGCTCAGCGAGAGACAGATTACAGTGACTCATCAAAGCACATTTTAATAGTGGACTACTGTGCGTGAGCTGCTTCTACTGTTTTATAGTTTCTTAGTTGTCCCCTGTGTGCCTCATTTCCATTTCTACTTCCATTGTCTCTCCCATGAGATAAGATTTTGACTATACTATAGCGTTAGAGTTCTTCAATTTCAAAAGCTATCACATATTTGACACTATGGAAGGACAGCCAAGGGCATCACAGAATTGGGGAGTGCTTTCTGGTACCAATTTCTATATAAAGTGAAAAGAGAAATTCAGGGTATTACCGCGGCTTCCCTTGGACACCCTTATCGTATTTTTCTCCCCGTCCAGACTGAAAGAATTGCTGCTGAAAGAGCGATCGGGGCACTCTGAGCTGCAGGCTCGTGTTGAGGAGCTGGAGGGGAGGTGTCGATCCCTAACCCAGCAGCTGGAGCAGGCCCGCAGCTGTGAGGAGCAGCACAAAACTGCACTGCATAGACTGGAGGAAAGCGTTTCCCACGGAGAGGCGCTTAGGGCTCACCAGCAGGCTGAAGAGGTACAGATGTTCGCTTATTTCCCCTAGAACAAATCATGTTGATAAAGATAAGGTATATTCAGTCAGGCGGTGCTAATCGATGCTCGACATACAGTTTTTCTCCCATCAAAGCAAGTTTATCACACTGCTTCTGCTACATTCGATTACCTGCCGCTGAGCTCCCCTTATCGCTCTAATTTTTGATTGTAACGACGCATTAGTTCACTGATCCAGCCTGGAGTGAATACATTCAGATAGATAAAAGGATTCAGTACAGAGAGGTCATTCAGCTCTGACAGGCTGGTATAAAACATGTGCTGACCTTCCTCAGATAAAAAGGCAACAGGAACTGCAGAACAAGGCAGCAGCTCTGAAGAGAGAGTTGGACATCCAGAGAGCGTCAGTACGACAGCACAAAGACAAACTGCAGCAGCTGCATGAACTGCTGGCAGCCAGGGAACAAGAGCACAGGTACATCTAAGAAGAAGAACCCCTGCTAAATATAAAGTTCATCTTTAGATGCCATGGAAACCATTTCTGTAAAAGAGTTGCTTCTCATGAGCAGTGTGATCCTAGATAAATGCAACATTTTCTCATAAATTTTGAAATATTATAAAATGCTTAGAAATCTGGAAAAGTTTTATTATTGCTTATTTGTCATGAATCCCCCAAGGTACCCGATTGAATGCCAAGTTTCAAGGGGTTCTAATATCTAATGTTGTTTAATTTAGAAATTTGCATCTAAATTAAATATTGGATGCAAATGCAAAAAAAGATACAAATGCAAAAACAGATTACAATAAGCAGTTACATGCCTTTAGAGTTTCTGTTGACGACACAGTCTCCATTTAAAGAGGCGTTTATCCTCGTTTGCGTCATTCTTCCTACAGAAAACAACTAGAGTTGCGGTTACAACCCGGTGGGGCAGATTTTCATGATGCTGTGGCGAAGGAAGTGGCATCAGTGGAAGAAAGGCACAGCCACAGGGAGGCGGAGCTGCAGGAGAAGCTGGCAGAGGGCAGGAAACAGTACACTGCTCTGGAGGACGAGTTCCGCATGGCGCTAACCATTGAGGCTGCTCGCTTCTCTGAGGTCTGCTAAAAGATGGACCCCTGCCATCCAGATGGCCTATAATCACTGTAATGTTGCCCTGAATTTTACACTACAATCTCTGAGCAGTCCAGCTGATAAATGATTACTTTGAACACTAAAAAGTGAAATGATTGAACTTGATTTCACCCAGTTGGGAGAGACTTGGCTGATGGGTTTTTTTTTCAGCACGATGGGGAAAACTGGTATTGAATTAGGATCTTTTGCCTCTGGACAAGTAGTCTTTGATTGCCACATGGACAGAAGCTTACAAAAGGATTGGGCTCGAATCAATTCAGAATGTTCAAAAATGTAATCTCATTTTTGATTGCTACTGCTTGCACAAATTTCTGCTCTTAGTCACCCAAACTTGTGACCTTTGAGAAAAGTGTGAAAAAGCTATTGTGGGGCACGTGTTTCTGTAAAGCCATGGCTCTGAAACTGTTCTGACCGATTAAAGTGTCAGGTAATGCTCGGACCTACGCTTTGGTTAACTCCCAAGATTTCTTATTAACATTCAGTTCCACACTCTCACTTTTTTCTGTAGGTAAAGGAGGCGTGTGATCAGATGACTGCAGAGCTGATGGAACTCAAGGCAACCCTGGCCCAGTCCCAAGAGAGGGAGAGGAAATCAGGCTCTCTAGTGCAGGAGCTCACTGCTATGGTCAAAGAACAGAAGAGCCGCATCTCTGAGCTCATCAAAGCCAAGAGAGACGCTGTCACTGATCTAAAGGTGTGCAGCATTGCAGTAAGAGAGGGAGATGTGGGTGATTTTTATTCCAGCATTTCAACTGGATTTGAGCCCAGATTGCAGGATTTAAAATATTGAAATATGACTTCATGTGAGATAGCATGGGCACAGATTCATCAGTCACTGCCTTTTCAAAAACATGTTAACCCTGGTCCTGTAGGAGACTGACTACTTTGAGACATCATGAATACTGAATGGTCCAGCTGCCTTCCCATCTGCCATCCATGACAGATGGCCATTGATCATTAATACTGTCTGTCTCTCTCTGCCAGAGCCGTCTGCATTCCTTGGAAGCAGAGGTAGGACAGGACCGGCATCTTGGCCTGCAGCTAGAGTTGCTTAAGAAAGATAAGGCTAGAGTGTTGTCTCAGCTCATGGCTCAGGAGTCGGTGATAGACGGCCTCAAGGTAGAGAGGAAGATTTGGGGCCAGGAGCTCGCTCAGCAAGGTGGGAAAAATTCAGGAGAGTACTTGTTTTGCACCTTGAGTCTGCCCTGCAGTGCACAGAAAAAGCTGATAATGCAGTTTTAGCTGTTTATTGGCAATCAGTGGTGCGGGTCCTCCCTGGAGCCAATCTAATGCACTGACTTGTGCTTAACTCGTAAAATTTTGGAGATTTCCACCTTAGAGGTAATTTAAAAAGAGGCTCAATACAGTACGTGCTGATTTACATTTTTATCAGGTAAAAGTCTGCCATCTAGTGGTTATAGCCCAGATGCACAATTAGAAAACACCGGGCCAGCTTTCTTTTTTATATCCCTCTTAACGTTTGTCTTCCACATGTGTTTACATAGAGAGTTAAAGCGACATTTTGATGGGTTATTCTTTTCCAGGAGCGTCTTTGGCTCAGGACCGTGGTCGTTTAGAGGCCAGGATAGAGGTGCTGAGTGCTGAGTTGGAGGCTCAAAGGAAACAGAATGAGAAGGACAATGATACTCTTAGAATCAAAGCCAAAATCATGGACGACCAGACAGAAACCATTCGCAGACTCAAAGAGGTAGGTTGAGAACTTGTTTTACTCAAGCCAGAGGGCTCAAACTCCAAGCTAAACAACAACAAAACAAAACTTTTGTGTTTTAACCGTCATTGTTGTGCTTTGTAATCATTTATGCATTTATTCATATTATCATGCAGTTTCTCATTATCAGTCACTGCTTTGTAGTCCTTGCAGGAGCGTGATGATCAGATCCGAAGGCTGAAGGAGGAGGCAGCAAAGGCTCAGAAGAGGCTTCAAGAGCAGCTGGAGGAGGAAACAACCCAGCAGGCTGAACTGAAAGAGCGAGTGGAACATCTGAGCCTGCGCAAGGAGGAACTGAAGCAGCAGCTGGAAGACAAGGAGGCAGAGCTCGAGCAGGTCAAAAGAGTTTACAGGCAAGTACCCCAGCATAACCACAAAAAGGAAAAGGGCCTGCTTTAGGCAGAGTACTTTCTGACATTTTAGGGTAACAATTGTGTTTAAATCAAACAAGTTCCAATGTTAGTGGTGCTACTGACCCGAAGATGATCAGACATTAAAGCTTTAAGCTGTTTCTAAACCAGTATGTTTTATGCTTTGTGTCTTTCATCTTTTTAGTGAATCCACTAAGAAGTGGCAGGAGAAGGCAGACTTGCTCACTCGGCTGGAGAGCCAGGTGAAGCGTATGAAGGAGAACTTTGATTCCAGGGAGTGCTTGCTGCTGGAAGAAAGAGAAAAGGCAACAGAAGCACACAGGTATGTTAAATATCAAGTTATTCTCTCCCGGTTGTTCAGAGACTGCCCTTATCAGGGACTTTCAGTGATACTTTTGCACTGCTGCTGGTTCACTCTCTTGGGTCAGGCATGTTGAAATGCATTTTATTTGCCTTTCTTTGTGTCTAGAGTGCTGTTGTTTGGTTTCTATCATTGATTCTTGTGTGTTTGATGTTTGCCTGCCTGCTGGGAAGAACTCAGAAGAAAGATGATATATAGCTTTGTAGATTTTGCACCAGTAAGAAGTAGTTTTTAACAAAGCCCTTATGAAACTGTAATGTTATGGTACTTAAAAAGTCTCAGATGTCATATCAGGATTAGGAAAGTGTTTGAGTCTTTTCCCCATAAAGCAAGGCAAGGTGAATGCTTTTGTTGTAAATAAATGATCACATAAGGCTGCACTTCCTGTGTTAGTACTTTATACCTGTGGCCCTTCACCATCAAAAATGCAGACATGTATTTTTCCCAAGGCAGCATTTGGAGAGCATCCAAAGTACCACTCCTTACGCAACCTGTCACGTTTGTGTTGGTCTGTTCCGCAGAGCTGCACTAGAGAAATTACACTGCGTGGACGATGCTTTCCGTCGACAGCTGGAGTCCGTCCAGGCTGCCCATCAAGCTGAGCTTCTGGGACTTGCTAATGAAAAACACCAAAAGATAGAAGAGGCCAATCAGAAGGTAAAATGTGGGCAGCTTTCCCACAAATGTTTTTTTCTCCAAAGTGGAAGAAAGAAACTGGTATGTCTTGGTATGAGAAAGGGGAACGCAAGCGTTGGTTTGCCTCCTCTGTGACAGTTCAAAAATAAGGTGTAAGAGAGGCTGCAACGGAAGCATTTCGTAACAGACTTTAGTCGCTTGCTTCACTGTTGGATTCATAATTCATTATAAATTATGGGGAAGATTCAGTCACTGAAAAACTGAAATTCTTCTCATACTGTAACGGTTTGTTGTTATGCAACAGTTGATGACATTCATCACTTTTTCTGGTCAAAATAAAAGTCACTGTGACAACGTTAGATTAAAAAATAATGATGAGGAAAATGTTTTAAAGTAAAGCATGTTTTCTTTTGTCATACCTCCAGTCAAGGGGTGGGTTTTCTTCAGAGGGCTATGTTGTCTAACATAAAGTAAGTAAAGTGCTGCACTTTGATGTAAACGTGGTACACACAGCATTGAATGATAGTCCACAGATTTTTGTACACATTACAAATAAGAATGGGACCTCAGTCCAAAAACCAAGAAGTGAGCTTGTGCAACATAGTTTTGTTCTGCATTACATCTTTGAAGTAGTGCTGAATGACAATAAAGTAAATCTTGACACCCCCCCAGAAAAATATGAGTAAAAAGTGCTGTAGTGCACAGAAAAGCTTTGTTTGTGTGGCACACATTCATTTGGAGTCTTACTGAATGGTATTATTGGGGGCAATTGTGGCTCAAGAGTTGGCAGTTCATCTTGTAATCGGAAGGTTGCCGTTTCGAGCCCCGGACAGTCTCGGTCGTTGTGTCCTTGGGATGTGGCTGCAATGTAGCTTGCCATCACCAGTGTGTGAATGTGTGTGTGAATGGGTCGATCACTGAATATAGTGTAAAGCGCTTTGGGGTCCATAGGGACTAAGTAAAGCACTATACAAATACAGGCCATTTACCATTTACAGATGTATTAGACTTAATCATCTCAACATAAAATATACATAATAGATAAAATTGATACATAAAATATGCCATTTCCTTTTTTTGTTGGATTGTTTATTTGTCCTTTTAAGACACCCAGGGCTGGGTTGAGATGGTTCAGCGACCGGTTCTGGCCCTCTGGTCATATGTTGCCAATGTGTGCTCTGGTCATTGCCTGGTTTTAATTGCATTTTACCCATCAAGACATGGTTAATAAAATGCTAGTTAACATACAAATGTTTTGAAAAGCAGTTTGTGTTTCTGCTGCTGATGTTGTCTGTCTGTGCTTCTTCCTCAGGTATTTGAAGTGGAGGAGGAGATGCGGCAGCTCCTGGAGGAGACAGAAACTAACAAGAGAATCATGGAAGAGAAAATGAAACGTCTCAGCAGTGTACTAAAAGACTTTTAACAAATAACGGGGTTGTTTTTGTATTTTTGTTTTAGAATAAGTTCTATTTTAGTACTGTATTATTTATTCAATAAATTCTTCTTTGATCTTATTTTTGTTTTCTGTTTCTAACCAGAGACCACAAAAGGCTAATGAGACATAATGATTTAACAGTTTGTGGTTAGTTCAGATAGAAAGAAGCTAAATTGTGTTCTTAAATACAGAGTTACATTAAGAACAATCATAACTACTCCAGTTCCGAGTAAACACAGGAAAGCACAAAACTGACTGCTTTAATGTTATGTCACTACGTTATGCAAACCTGCAGTTTTATTTAAGGCTGAAATGGTTATTAAATTACAGCTTTGTGGTCTAACTGCTCCAAGATAGGCAGGTAAACAGAAATTAATTCAGAAGGTTTTCCTTTCATTTAAAATGAAGAAATACAACCTTAATTCCAAAAAGTTTGGGTGCTGTGATGAATGTAAACAAAAACAGAATGCAATTTTTTGCACATCTCATAAAGCCATATTGTAGTCATAATAGAAAAAATAAAATACATTAATTGTTTTAAGTGAATAGATATAATATTTTAAGAAATAAAAAAATAGGATAATTTTCAATTTGATGATTGTCACACATCTCAAAAAAGATGGGCTAGGGCCATGTTTACCACTGTGTGGCATCCGTTCTACTTTAAGCAACAGTCTGTAAATATCTGGGAACTGAGGAGATCAGTTCTTGGACTTTTGGGAGAATGGTGTTCCATTCTTGTCTGATTCTAACTGCAATGAAAGGTCTGGACTGTTGGAGGCTGGTTTGGCACATGGACACCTCTACTGTGAAGTCCTGCTGTTGTAATAGCTACAGTATTTGGTTTAGCATTGTCTTGCTGAAACATGCAAGGCCTTCCCAGAAAAAGATGTTGATGGGAGCATATACCGTAGTTTTCGGGTCATAAGCCGCTACTTTTTTCCCACACTGTGAACACTGCGACTTATACTGACGTGCGGCTAATGCATTTCTTTTTTCATGCGGCCAAAAACATTTTGCCTGGTAACAGTAGACCAATCAAAATGACAAGTAGTGTATATATACACGGTATATATTTTTATCAGTTGTTAAGAGACGTTGTAATGTTGTTTGTGCACTGTTCCGTAAAAAAACCATAAGCAACGTAATTTGTGTGTTACGATACGTACGTAGACTTAAAGGTAGCCGTGTTACAGGCGCTGTTCGAGGAAAAAAAGCATTTGCAGTATGTATTTTTGTATGTTACCATAACGTTTATGTTACCATGTTTATGTTACCTTATATTAAACGTTAAAAATCCTCACGTGTAATATTTCTGTGTAAATATCTCATATTACAGGTGAAACGCATACGGCTTAAAATCCGGTGCGGCCTGTACAAGTACAAAATTGATTTTCTTTCTACAATTAGAGCATGCGGCTTTTAATCAGGTGCGCTCTGTAGTTCGGGAATTACGGTATATTGCCCTACAACCTGTAGACCCTGCAACATAAATAGTGCATTTCCAGAGGTGCAGGCTGCCAATTTGCCATTGATGCTAATGGACCCCTATATCATCAGAGATGACAGGCATATAATATTTAATTTTGGCCTTGTCCCAGAATCTTTTGATGCTATCACATACTGTAGATGATGAGATATTCAAAGTATTCACAATTTCACGCTGATGAACAGTTTTCTGAAATTGTCATTTATAATGCAATTTGTAGTGCAGGTCTTTTTTTTTTCATATTTGTGAACCTGTTCTTCCTCTGCTTATCTTTACTTCTGAGAAAATCTGCCTCTATGATACACCTCTCTTTTTATAACCAGTCACATTACTGACCTGTTGCTAGTTAATTAGTAAAATAGTCCTTTGGCCTCTCTCTCTCTCTCTCTCTCTCTCTCTCTCTCTCTCTTTTAAATCATTTTTTTTTCAGGCTTTCATTGTCCCAGTGCTGTCCTTTTTGGGATATGTTGCTGCCATCCATCAAACTCAAAATAAGCTAGAACTTGTCATTATAAAACAAAATGTCTCAGTTGTGAATAACAAAACACCCCATGGGATCATGAGATTTAAAAGTCACTTCACTGTGATTTTACAGATGTCCAAACATTTTTGTAATTTGTGTTAAATAGGTGCTATATATAATCCTGTATATAGGATTAGTTGTTAGGATTAGTTGATTTTTCCCCATTTTAAAAAATAAAAATGACAAGAATGTTAAGTTACTATGACTTATCAAGTAAAGATAAAAAAAAAAAAGTTAATTTGAATATAGTGTTTGGGAATTTTACCAAAATATGATAAGATATACTTAGATGGTATGAAATCCTTGTTAGGAAAGCTAAATTTAAACACGACCTATAACAAAATAATTTAAATAAGTAGAATAGCTCAATAAAATGTTATATGTTTTTTTTAATTAGTTAAAAAAATGCTAACCTATATTTTTGGCTGCTATGGGCTTCCATACTAATACTAATCGTACCGATTGGTCAGTGATGTTTGATGTGCGGGGAGGCGGGACTTAGTTGGCACGAGCTCGGCGGTGGGGGTCGACCGTGGCACGAGCCGCAAATGGGTTGCCATAGCAACAGGACCCTAACGTAACGTCCGTTCATTTAAAAACCCTTCAGGTGCTTCTATCGTCCCGTTAAGGGATCCGGCGTTATTTGCTATTTAAAGAAATTATCGTTATTCTCATTAAAACGTAGGTGGCTGAGTAAAAACAAGTAAGGGTTTCTTTTATAAAAAGAAGATGGAGTTTGAGACGACTGAGACGGCACCCTCGACATCGAGTCGCCATGAGAAAAGTTTGGGGCTCCTCACTATTAAGTTTGTCAGCCTGCTCCAAGAAGCCAAGGACGGCGTCCTTGATTTGAAAGTGGTCAGTAAAACGGAGACGACGGGTTTTGTGGGTTGTTTTGGGGGGAGCATTAAGTGGTGTTTTCCACTGACAACATTAATACAACAGATGCGAACAAAGGGCTGTCGGTCATTACGGGTCCAGTCAGGTATACTGATTTTTTTAACAGGTGGACTAGCAAGCCGCCATTACCCGGACTCCTCCTTTATACTTCCACTGATACTCAAAAGGGTTTTTTTTTTCTTCATTAAAGAAATTTTTTTTTAGAGTATTTGTTGACAGAAAATTAGCTAATCATTGTATTTCATATGCTTTATCAATTTATCGTGTGTTTAATGCTAAATCAGGCCTAATTGAATTGCACTAAAATACACTTAGCAGTCTCCCTTGAAACCTACTTTTAATGAGCGACCGGGGAGATGCCAGAGTGGCACCCTGATCCCCAGTCTTTTTGCATTATGATTAAACATGGCATTATCCTGTGACCCAGTGTCACCAGGTTCATATGTCCATGGGCTATAAGATGAAATAGGAATCATCTCCTTTTAAAAGAGAAGGCTAAAACTTAACTCCTGAAATTAAGGTTTCTGCCTACCTGTCTTTATGCTCCTGAGACCTAGCAGATATCAATTGACTCCCTGTGGGATCCTGCAGTAACATATAACAATGCGGTACCCAAATCAAATTTTTTCCAGTCAGTTTTATATATGTAATTGATTTCATCTATTCAATTTCCCCACTAGCAATGTCCTTAAGTATTGGGCATCTAGTAAAATTTGTAAATGACTTTTACACTCCAGTGCTCTCCTTGGAGACTTCTGTTTCATGTTAACTGCCTGTGTCAATCTCTGATCTACTTGAAGCTTTAATTACTGCAACTGTTTATTTATTTATTTATTTTTTATCATTGGTAGCATTTTCCCTCTCTTCTTGCCCGCCAGACTTGGGCAATGTTTACACAGCAGGTTACTCAGCCCTTTCCCTCCTCCCTTTGCCTCTGGTATTGTATAACTGGCTTCTTCTGCCAAGGAGTTTGATTTGTTATTTTGTGCAGCTTAATTTGCCAAATTCCCTATTTCTTGGATTCACCGATGAAGCATTTCCTGCAGAAACTTCCTGGTATCTATGATGGACCTGCAAGTGTATATCTCAAGATGCTATAAACGAACAGCTGATATGGAAATATGGATGTGATGTTGATATGTCTGTCTGAATTAACAGGCTGCAGACAGCTTGGCAGTGAAGCAGAAGAGGAGGATATATGATATCACCAATGTACTGGAAGGGGTGGGGCTAATTGAGAAGAAAAACAAGAATGTAATCCAGTGGAGGTGTGAGACAAAATGTTTACTATTTCAAAAAATTGTTATTATTTTAATGTTCCTGTAGATTTAAAAATGCATGCAGAGTTGGTGCTTACGTTAATTTAAAGATAAACACACTTTAATTGAAGATGAAGCAGATGGAGCAAATGCTGAGAAAACATCCTTATCCTGTACGTTATGTTAAGGGGTGAGAACATAGCCAGCCAAACTGAGGAGGCTTTGGAGCAGGTAAATGTCTTAAAGGCCCAAATTGCTGAGCTGGAAGCCCAAGAGAAAGAGCTGGACAACCAGAAGGCCTGGCTGGAGGAGAACATCAAACACTTGAACCACGATCCCATTGTCAACACATATCCTTTTTATGACTACATTTTTGAAATAAATGTTTTTATTTAGTTCACTTGGAGACACTGCTTTTGTGCATCTCATGTCATCGCTCTGCCTTTTCTATCATATGTTGGCAGAAGAGAAGTTCTGATTTTCTTTTTCATCTTAAGACTTTGTAAAATAACCAAATCTTAACTCATTTTTTTCATATTAAATGAGTAAAATATCTGTTAGTAGGGCTTGCTTTGTTTTGCAGTGAAATATCACCAGGTGTTTTTTTGTACTGTTGTCTGCATGGTTTGTAATTCTAGTTCCCTCGAGGCCCCATTTACTCAGTTCAGAGACAACAAATCCTTCTCTGATCCTTTTAACATTGTTTGCCTATTGATCAAAGAAAACACTATAAAGCAGGGATTATAAATATAATTGCCATTGTCAAGTAGTGAAATGACATCCAGGCTAATCCCGATTTGCACAATGCTCACAGTTCTTGTTTTTCAAGTTTATTGTCTCCATTTCCTTCAAACAGTAATCCGGCTTCTTTAACACTTCTACACATATAAATTTGTGACGCATGAAGACATCTGCAGCGCTTTTAGTGAAGAAACACTTCTAGCTGTTGTGGCTCCTGCTGGGACTCAGCTGGAGGTGCCACTGCCAGAAATGGTAGTATTGCTTTGGTTGTATAGAAATGTACTGTTTTATTTGACTCTGCTTTAATGAGAACAGACGCCAGACACAGCACAGGCTTTATCTAGCAGATTTTATTACAGGTGGATAAAAGCTTGTGAGTGAGCTGCAAGATTCTCGTTACATTTGGCTTTTTATTTTGTACATAAGTGTACATATGTGTGCTCTAACATCAATCAGCTAGCCTGTAACTTTATGAGCGTCTAGATATTGCTGTGATGGTAAACAGTAAAACTGTAAAGTTGCACAGAAACTAAACAGTGCAAACCTAAAAACACTGCACATTTATCTGACAGTTTTCTGTGTTTATCACTGCAAGCATCTTATTTCATGCCCTTGTGATCATGTGATCAGTTTTAAATATTCTTAAAAAAAAGATCAACTATATAACTGCTTTATTAAATGACATACTTAATGACATGCTGCTGTTTTTAAGGGTCAGAGTGGTCAAAAGAAGTACCAGGTGAACCTGCGCAGCCACTCTGCTCCCATTCAGGTCATGCTTATCAACAGAGATTCAGATTCCAGAGTGCCTGTGGTCTTCTCTGTACCCCCCACTGATGACATCTGTCAGATGCCAACTCCACCCAGCACCCCCGCGAGCCTGCAGAGATTCCCTCTTTCAGTTTCCACTTCCAACACCAACACCACCTCTTGCTGCAGCCAGGAGTCTTTCTGCTCAGACCACCAGATGGTGCTGCCAGAACATGATGATGTGCTGACTCCGTCGGCCACCCCTCCTGACGTGCAGATGGGTAAGGATGGGCTTTAGGGCATGTGAATTTTAATGCTGTTGAAGTTCTTCAACAAAACCACCACAGAGTTTTACTGCCTGCTAAAGAGGCTGCGGTGAACACATGTGTAATAAAAATTTTGCATTTGTAGTCAAGAAAAACTTCTACAACCTGAGTCATTTGTGAAATTTAAAGTGGCCTCAGAAGAAACTTCTGACATAGTGACCAATTCAGAAGAACTAGGTTTACTTTCTGATGTTCAGTTTTCGTTGGAATAGTTTTTACTAATTATATAGTCAACCAATTTGTGGTGCTACATAAGGTTTCAGGTTTTCGGTGTCAGAGTCACACACAGGAGCAAATGTGAAAACCACTGCACTAGGGTAATAAATATTACTTTATATTGTTGTAACTTTATTGCAGTTTATTGTTTGATAACAGCATTTTGGTTATTTTGTAAATGATTTAATTGCTAGCCATATGTTTAGTGAGAGCTGTTAATTATAGATTAAATTTTCTGCTAAAAAAGAGCATTTAATACATATTTTCATTAGAAGACTTCCTATCCTTTGTTGTAGACTTGGAAGTTACTCATGTTTAGCTGGGAAAGGAAGTTTTCAGGAAGCCATTATATGTTGTTCTGATGTCGGTCAGTTTATGTTTTGTACACCCCTTTTTTGAGGTCCTATATAAAGACTGTCGTTTCTATAAAAAAATAAAAATAAATAAATGTATCAAACATCATATATTCTTAAAAGAATGAATGTGTCCTAACACACATGATAGTGTGTTTTCTTTTAAGAAAGACACACTGTCGATGTTAAACAATGAGTGATCTACTATGAGTGATGGGTGCTTTTGCTGTTACATTTGATTTGTAAGCACTGCCCTTCATTTAACTGCTTTTAACAATGGAGTTTGCGTTCCTCTTCTTTCTGTAGTGCCAGATTGTTATGGATGTTAACTATAAATCTATAGTTATAAATCCCATGCATGTTGGCTTAAAGAAAGAAACTGATAAAATATTTTAGATATAATGTGAAGGTGGTATAAACTGGCCTCAAGTAACAGTTGCGCATGTTGTTTCTGAACTTCAGTGCCTATTTTAACAGAATAAACTGCATGTGTGGTCCTGATTTTTAACACTTTAATGTATTTAAGCCTCAGGGGGCCCCAGGCCTGTGTACTGGGAGTGCCAGTCACAAGTCTGGATAAATGGGAGGAGGATTGTGTTAGTAAGGGCATCCGGCGTGAAATCTGTGTCAGAATAAAACGTGCAGATGTGTCCTCTGTGGTGACCCCTCAGGAGCAGTCAAAAGTGCTTCCTTCTTCATTTAAGGATTTCACTTCTGGTATTTTTGATGTTCACATAGTCATGTCTGGTCATGGCCGGATGCATTGCAACACTTCTTGGCATATTACTGCAACCGGTACTGTGCAGCCTTTGCTGGCATTTATTCAAAAATAGTTCCTTAACAATACCAGAAATTACCAAATCCACACCATAACTTTCAAGGTGAAGAAAAACTTGCATTATCATTATTTTTAATGGTAAATAGAGGTAAATGTAATTCTTGTAATTCACCGTGTAAAATTCTCAATTTGCTATTTACTTTTTAGTATCTGGTTATAAAGGTGTTTGTCAGCAGCACTGGAATGCAAAATGATTGGCCTGTCAGTCTTATAAAAATATCAGAGGATCTCCTGGTTGTTTAACTGTATTGCAGGATGGCTTCAGGGAAATGTTTTGCCTACAGACACAGTCCAGACAGACTCAGCTTCCAGTAAACCACGTACGCAACATCAACATGGAAGTCATAGATGTTTTATTGTGAGGTAATGTGGAAACAAGCCTCACTTGACAGGAAGCTGCTTGTCAGTCAGTTGTCTAGTGAGTTCTGAGTCACTGAATGTGGAGCTTGTGTATTAAAATAGCTGCAATTCCAAAACGGTTGCTGCAGTACTTTTCTTAAAACCCTTTAAAGAAACCGGAAAGTCTGCACTTTAATCAGACACTGTCCACGGACAACACTGAAATTGATTATGTAAATGTGATTGATTTATTGTTTTAAAAGTATTGCTGTTTATCAGCTGACTTGGAAGTATTAGCTGTTGTAGAGTCTTGACATGCAAGAACAGCAGAACTTATTAGTTGCTACTTTCTTCTGTAATACTATACAGTGCTAATATCTTGAAACAAAAAATAAAACTGCTGTCTGTCACTATGTTCCCTCTCTTAGCAAGCTGACTTTCAGAGTTACATGAACCAGATCTAGGCCGTAAGAAAAGAATCTAAAGTCTTAGGAAAACTGTAGCGTCAGTATGCACAGTTTGACCCATTTCTTTGCAGATTTACTTCAATCTCTTGTAGCTTGTGAAAAAATGATAAACAAGGAGAGTATGAACAAAATTTTGCACAGAAAACTTGATCTTCAATAACCTCAAAGTGCTGTTACTATGGGACAGTTTCATTTTTATTTATCAGATTCTCTGGAATAACATTCTCCACCTAAATGAGTCACAAGATATCAAATTTCTCCCAATCGCAGCTACTTGACAACTTGTTTACACTGCTTAAAGGTTGCCTCACCACCTGCCTAATACTGTGGAAAAATACACTTGTGCAAAACAGCTCTGGCCCCTCTGAGTATGGTCACAGGACCGCTGAAGTTATCCTGTGGTGTCCGTCACCAGGATGCCTGCAGTGGGTCTTGTTGGCGCTCCCTTAATTTGACTTGTTTTTGTACATTTCTGTAATGCTGAGACTGGATTCCATGCAACCTGTGGGCAGCCTGTTAAGGGTTATAACAGTATTTAGGTGGGTGGTGCTTGTAACATCCACGTTGATGCCAGTTTCCCTCCATCAGAATATTGCATTGCGGTGCCATATACTTCACTGGTTTTAATGTGGCTAATCATTGCATATGTTCATGTGGCTTTATTAAAAAAAGACTTCCAGTATATCTGACAGATCGACAGCTGACAGCTCTAAGTTTTATAGAGGATGAGTCAGAGTTGCACTAAAAGTAGAAGAGTGTCAAAGCGAAACCCAGTCTGACCATCCTTCCAGAAAATAAAAAAATGAGGAATTGCCCCAACAAAATCACAAGACCTTTCACTGAATGATTTTTACTTACTCAACATTTGGAAACACTTGGATTCTGTAAAATGAAAGCTTATGGTATGTTTTGCACAGTGGTGTGTAGATGAGAAGCCAGTGCATAGGGTTGGGTGTGTTTATTTTTTTTGTACATTAAGAATGAGTTAGGTAAAAATAATTCAGATTTAAAGTGGGCCATGTATAGGATTCTTTTCAGGCATGACCTCGTGGACATTAATAAATTAACAGCCTTTTGGCATTAACTTCTTATTTACTGGACAAATGAGATTGGTGGTAATCATGTTTTTCGAACTCTTACATTAACCCTGGAGAACCCATGGGGTCAGAGCCGACCCCATTGGTTTTTGAAGGAAACCATGGGGTCAAATTTGACCCCATGGGTTCTCCAGGGTTATAGTAAACAAGTGCACATTCCAACATTTGTTGTTTTCTGCCTCCAGATAACTTAATCCTTCATTATGAGGTTAAGTGACCTTGTTTCGACTCCTCATTCTGTCTGCAGTCTATCACGGTCGACCAGTGATGGGGTTGGAGCAGCAGGAGATGGACTTGGTGGACCAGGAGTTCCAGTCTGTTCTGGATGTGAGCAGCCTACTGAAGCTCAGTGCCACTGGAGACCACATGAAGGATAACCGAGAGGGTGAGGCCCAGGGATATGAATAGAATCATAAGTCTTTTTCCTTTTTTTAATGTTTACTTCACATTTGTTTCAGTTCTGATTCAGTTGACGTTCTTAGGTCTAAGCATGCTTTTATTTAATGTTTTTTCTTTCAGTGGGAGGAAAGGAATGAATTGTTTACAGATATGCTACAAATGGTCCAGAACAGTGAACGTTTAACACCACAGTGGAATAGAAACATGTTTTTAATTTTCTTTGTAGGAGCTGTTGACCTGATTGAGGAACTCATGTCCACTGATGGTAAGCATCACAGCACCTGTTTTAACTACATTCAGTATCTACGCTTAAATATATATTGCTGCTCACCCCTCCACAGCAGTGCATTGCTTGGCTTCCATTCATCGCCCCAATTTTCTGTAATGCTGTCTAATTGGGGGCACACTTACCCCTAACTACTGGAGGTAGTCTACCTACATATAGACCTCCATAAAGTCCTATTTCAGATAAACTGAGACCCCTAACTCTGTTATAAAGCTCTCTGGTTTTACCTTTCAGACCTTAGGCATCACTATAATGTGTCCATTTTAACGACTGGAGGTCAAAGAGAAGACATTCAAATGATTAACAGATGCTCCTGAGTTAATGCTAACATCCTGATGCTTAGCAGGTTTATTATTTGACATATTTAACATCTTAATTTGGCATATTAACATTTCCCAAAAAGTTGCTTCTGTTCACCTGGGAGTAGTGTTTTCAGTGGGAGAAACATTTCATCAGTCACCCAAGTCATCCACTTCTACAGTCTAAAGAAGAAATGCTGCTCTGACAGCACAACTCTTTGGGCTTAAACTCAAAAATAAAAGTGTAAAATTACCGAAAAAGTTCTGGTAGCTCATTGTTCAAAACATTTTTGTTAATTAAGAAAAGGGAAATTTCTATAGTAGACTACGAAAAAAACAGGAATGTTAAACATGAATATAAAATGTTATTTAATTGTTTATCTATTAAAGGAGCTGTAAAACTTATGAAAATACAGATGAAAGTGTAAATGTTTGCCCTCCTTCACATTTTCCAAAGCAGTGCAGCGGGCTGGATTAATGTCTTTGTCGGGCCAATTCTGAACTCTGGGCCTTGCCTTTCACATTCTGATCTAGGTCCTAAATCATCAACAGCTGGAATGTGTGTTCAGTGTGGGTGCCATCTTTTCATTTTTGCACTGATTCCTTTCTCCAAATTCAGGTATAGACTACAGCTTCAACCTGGATGACAACGAGGGAGTGTGTGACCTGTTTGATGTGCAGATCCTGAATTACTGATGTCTGACAGTGACTCTGATGCACACTCTTACAATCTTGAGAAGCACTTTCTGCCTCTTAAAAACTGTAAAGATTTGTCCTATTTGTTAAAATTTCAGAGATGATACTTTGATATACCACTGTCATCTTACAAAAACAAAAAACAAAGACTTCACTGATGTGCACCTCACAGCTAAACATATCCAGACTCTGTCCAGCAAAAAGTGCCTGATTTAATGAACCATAAGGTATTTATAAAGCCATGAGCCACGAGGTCTCAAGTAAACAGAGAAATCCTTCACATTCCTGCTGCACTTTTGTGTCTCTGTATTTTTCCACATCCAGCGGAAAGCTTGAGTTGTTGATAACTGTTTTCCTTTGCACAGCTTATCCACTTTTGGGACTGTAACAGTGTTGTAGATAAGTTGAACTTTGCAATAACATTTCAGTATTTGCTTCTTTGATGATCCAGTTCAGGAGATGTAAGCTTTGTCTTCATGCAGTACGTCTTCATCTGTTCAGTTTCCCAGTTAAATTTCAACCACCGTTTTGTATTTATTGAATTAATGGTTTGGCTACATTTTGTTTACCTTGTTTTTGTGAAAATGTCAGAAAGTTTTCTTTTCTAAATTATTGTGATACTGCCATTTTAGGCCTCAGTTTATCCTATCATTAGTTAAATAATTGAATATTTTTACTTATTTAATTAAAAAAAAAAGTAGTTCAGGTTTGAAACTGAAGTTAGTTGACTGCCTTAATCATAATTTAATTTAATTTGTTGCACTTTTGTTCTAAATATAGTACAAATGCAGAGTTGTTTTTTTTTGTATACTTCATTTTTTATTGTAAGATATATTGTTTATGTTCTCAATAAATCAGTTTAATGAGCACAGTTGTATTTGCAAAGGAAATTCATGTAAGGAAAATGAACAAAAATCACTCGAATGCAAATTTTGAGTCTGAAACAAGTAATTGTTTTCAAAATTGTCTTGAATCACACAGAAGGTATGCAACAATTCAAATTGGATCAACCTCCCCCCCCCCCCCTTTTTTTCTTTTCTTTTTTGGCTCAATAAAGTGTTTTGCTCTTTTAACAGATGGATAACATTTCTCAGATGCTTTCCACATTGTGTGACCTGCAGTATACACCAATACTTGAGTTCCACCAGCTGGGATGCAGGGAAAAAAAAATACCAAAGAATAATAAATAAACCTCACATCTAATGAATAGAAAATGAATGACACAAGTAAACATTCGATTGTATACATTTTGTCAAATTGGAGCATTTAAAAAAAAAAAAAAAGGAAAAAAGAAAAACAAGTTGCAACAGACATCAAAAACATTTGAACTATGCAGTATCCTGTTTACATCTGTCAGGGTTAATGATGCCGATGCTGGACGGTAAGGGTAACAATATCTGAATGTGTCCAGCCCTCCCTCTGTCTGCAGCTACACATTTTCTAAGGAATTTCAGCTCAGTGGTAAACCCATATGTAGTGATAAAGTACGATTACAAACTTGTCGTCATTGACTCATAAAAAAGTGTTTTTTACCCCGCTGTGCAGCCTTGGCTCTCAGTGCAGAGGAGCGAATCTGTGTGTGGAAAAATGTGTGTTTCAGATGTTCCTAGGAATTCAGGAAACAACAAATGCGGCGTTCCCACATCAAACCAAAGTCCCAGTGGATGTAGATATATCACATGATTCTGAAACACCAGCAGCGCACTACAGCAATTCTGTTGATGGTTAATGTTTGTTGGTTTTTTTTGTTTTTGTTTTTTTAAGAGTTTTCAGGATACATCCTGAGCTGAGAAAAACAGATATTTGGCAAACATACAGAGGTTTAAAGTCTTTGCTCACCCTTTCATAGGTGCACGATATAATATCTGGTTTACAGGCTATGCAGATTATTACATGAAATGGGTCTGGAGTTTTTATTCATGGTTGATTGTAATTAAACAAAGCACTTTTTCAACAAAGCTGAAGTTCCAGCAGGTCTGGTTTTTCTTTCCTTTGTGGGTGTTTTTAGTGTGTAATGCAGAGAGAGTTTAGTAATAAATCTTAACTGTGTGGGCAGAGTGCAAGTTTCTGGTGAAATTTCAGAGAAGCACAAGTTAACTTGAAGATCTGGATTAAAAGGATAGTTAGGTCCATAAGTATTTGGAGAATATTTTTATGTAATTTTACCTCTGTTCACCACCTCAGCAGATTTTTAAATCAAACGATAAAACGTGATTAATGTACTGACTTTAAAGCTACACAGACTCCCATTTTCAGAGGTTTAGATGTAACTGGACAGTTGAGAAGCAGAATAATGGAAAACTAAACAAATATCTGCATTTGGTTCAAAGTGTTGAGCTTGTATTTGGTAACTGTCTACTGAACTCCTTATATTACGTCCTGCAAGATATTAAAAAAGGGTGAGGTAGGACATTAGGTTGAAAAAACAAACAAACAAACAAACAAACCTGTCAAAGAGAGCATAAATCTCTAACTCTGCAATCTAGTATGTTCTTTAAAAGAAGGCCAGCTCAAAAACAAGACCTGAAAGACCACAGAAAGCAACTAAAGTGGAATATTGCAGAATTCTTTCCTTGGTTTAAAAAAACAACCAAGAACACTGGGGAGGAGGTAGACATATTATTGGCAAAGTCTACTCTCCAGATACACCCTCATGATAAATGATCAGCACAGTGTGTTTCACAAGGTGCAAACCGCTGGTTACATTCAGCAACATGAAAGACAGATTAGACTTTCCCTTTTTTTTTTTTTTACAAATGAAACCAAGATGAACTTTTATCAGACTGATACGACAAGAAACATATGGAGGAAGAGAGAAATGACTCGTGATATGAATCAAACCACATCATCTGTCAAACATAGTGGAGGCAGTGTTATGGCATTGGCATGGCTGCCAGTGCAACCGGGTCACTAGTGTTTGATGTGCCTGCTTATAGAAGTAGCTGGATGAATTATGAAGTGTACAGGCCTGTAGTCTCTGCTCAGATAGCATTTTACAGTGCACACGGAAAAAACCCAAAACATCCTGGAAAATCAACCCAAGAGTTTCTCGGGGCAGAGAGCTGGGATATTCTTAACTTGCCACTTGGTCACTTGACTTCAACTTAGAAAAGCATGCTTTTTGAATCCAAAAAAACAAGCAGCAACTGAAGTAGCTGTAGTAAGAGCCAAGTGGAGTATCTCAAGAAATGAAATGCAGCAGTTGGTGATGTCCGTGGACTTGGATTTTCATCCAGCTATTAAAAAGAATCCTTATATCTAAAATTTATTTTAAATATAAAATCAAAAAATTTCCAGATTTTGAAAACGGAGCACTGTGTATAAGAATGTCCGTAATTCTTGAAAAGTTAATGCAATACTTGAATTAGTTCTCAGTGAACCCACTGTGGTGGATGTCATTGTCACTAATGGATACTACTGTAAATAAATACATCTACTCCTGCAAAGAGTAACTACAAACTGTCTCAGCAGGTCTTTTCATAAAATATATGTGGCTGAAATGATTTTTTTTTCTCTTCAACAGAGGGCAAAAGTAATATATATTGGAGCTCTTTGAAACCAGCACATAAACTGTTCGCTTTGGCAGAAAAAGACTGTTTTTAGGAACAGACTGTTAAAACTAGTGGAATTTTTGAACAGTTTAATGATTTGCAAGCATTTTGCTACTGCTGCTACACCCTACATCAACAAAAGCTTTATATGCTCTCCTGCTGGACCTTGTGTGCATATATAGACACATAGACCTCGCTGACATTTTAGTCATGTCTCATATTGAGAATGAGTTTGTCTCTTGGGATGCAGTGTGGGAGTTGAATGACATTTCCATCCCCTCCTCCACATTAGTTTCTGTTGTTTTGCTTCCCCTCTTCCTTCGCTTCGCTTCAAACTTCTTGGCCACTCTCATCATGTGCATCTTAAAGGAAGACCCCACAAAGGCATAGAGGATCGGGTTCAGACAGCAGTGAGTGAGAGCCAGGCTTTCTGTCACCTGAGCCGCCTGATCAAGCACCTTACTCGCCCCGCAGTGGGTCACTAAACTGTAGACTGTATCCATTGCCCGATACACCTTAACCACGTTGTAAGGCAGCTGAGTCATCACAAACACCCCTACGACAATGAGAAGGACACGCAGAGCTTTCCACTTCTTCCCTCTGCTCTCATCAGGGAGGCCCCGGAGTGCACAGCCCACCCGCCAGTAGCAGGTCACCATGACCAGCAGAGGAAGTAGGAATCCCAACAATACCTCGACCACCTCTAGGACAGCTTTACCTCCTCGAGCCATAGATGAAGGATAGATGGTTAGACAGATATTTCTATCAGATGCCTGCCTCACTTCTGAGCGTATTAAATCAGGAAGGCCAAGGAGGAAAGCTGTCACCCAAACAGCTAAACACACCTTCCAACAGCATTTCCTGGTGAACGCCCTCTGTAGCCATCGTCTTTGGTCTCTATCCTGTGCTCTGACCAGCGATAAATAACGATCCAAGCTGATGCACGCCAGCAGCAACATGCAGCAGGTGAAATTCACTGTGTAGCAGGCGGACACGATTTTACAAACAACCTCCCCTAGCTCCCAGCCCCTTGCAGCATCAGCAGCCCAGAAAGGGAGCGTGAGGAGCAGGAGCAAGTCGGCCACAGCCAAGTGGGTCAAGAAGGCATCTGTCATGGTCTTCAGGCGTTTGTGGTAGGCGTAGACAGCCACGACTAAAACGTTTCCAGCCAGTCCCACCACCAGACACACGGTGTACATGATGGGCAGGAAGAGGGCTGCGAAAGATCGGATGTCCCCTTTCTCGCATACGGCAGGATAGTCATCATAGGTGAAGTTGTAGGTGGTGTTTTCATAGTCGTAGTCTTCCTCTGAGAATTCCATGTTGATGATATAAAACTGTCAAGGGAAATACAGATGTAAACATTCACAAAAATATACATCCCCAGAGTGATACAAACAACAAACACTTGCAGGATTTATATACGAGGCAGATTTAAATCCAGTTCTTGAGATATGACTTAACTGCAGTAATTCAGGGCAGTCATTTAGAATTTCCTTGATTATCCTCTTAGAAAAAACCCAAAAACCCTGAAACCTTAGAGATTAACCAAATGAAACTTTATTTATGTTGTAAGAGCACTGTACGTTTCATTCTCTTTCAAGCTTTTCTTTTTTCCTGTCCTCCAGTCTCTCTTGATCATTCGTAGTAAAAGCTATGACTGCATGCGTAATGGTGCATTCTCAACAAAACCAAAGAGGGCATAGTACATTTGTGCAAGTTTAAATATTGCAACATTGCTGAAAAACAGCCTAAGCATGAACCAGCTGGGGTTCTCCTGACACCACTGACAAATCAGAAATGGAGGATGCAGAGATAACGATTGGAGTGGTCTGGTTAAACTTTGCTTTTAGATAAAACACAGAGAAAATGAACTCAGTTTGGAGAAAGGTAGGCTACACTGTAACGGCTGAAAGTATGTTGCTGTAACGTGATTGGTTGCCGTGCTCCTCCTCTTTTTAAATGTTGGGGACCAATATCTGAGGGGAAAAGTTGGTTTGCTTTTTGTATGAACACACCATATTATTGTAATAATATGGTTAAGTATAGGCTGACCCACTCTCATCGAAACAATAGATATGAGTACAGTGAAATTAATCTGCAAAATGAATAATGCTTGATTATGATCAAAAAAGAAGAAAATGTCACAGGAACCCCAAATTCCAAAACCCAAGTTACAGCATGGCTAGTATGTCATATGATGTGTTTCATATTTTTAAGGTAAGGATGTCAGTAACGCTAGCACAAATTCCCAAAAGCCATACAGCTTTGGGGTTCATGATCACCTCGAATATGCATACAAGAAAACAATGAAAAAGTTTTCCTCATGAAAATTTAATCAACAACTTTAAAGGCAAGTGGCTGTTAGTGTTATAGAGAAGGGTGCAACCAGAGGACGCATTCTGCCATGGCTGTAGTTTTAAAACCGAGTGCTGTAGTTCTCATTTCTATTTTCTCTGTTTTCTTCTCAGCTTCAGTTTTTTTTGTATTTTCAAGAGTTTCACTATTGCGAGAAATGCTGAATGAGAGATTGTTCTGAGGGAGTGAAGTCAGTGCAACAGAGGTCAGGATGTATACCACAGGTGATTCATATAACCACTCCTCAAACATAAGAATACTGAACAAATTATATACCTTATTGGTTAAAAGAAGAGAGGGATTTTGTTGTAAAAATACTGAAAAGCATTTCACCGTGTCTTTAAACATTCTGCTTGAGCAACAGTGTGCACATTACTTGGCAGGGGGACTATCTTAAATCAAGAAGGAACACAAATTAGAAACTGACAAAAATAAATCAAAATTTAGCGCCACGATTCCTGTAAAGCTGCAGGCAACTATAGATCTGATGTCTGGATTTTATGTTCCCATTACAATAAAACAGTAAAATACAACACTGCTAAGCTGTAAGCAGAACTGGAGCCACATTAGGAAACATTTAGAAACTTCACGTTCCCTGGGTTTAAGAAAATACATGTAAAGAAGAAATACTGCAATCTGGAAACAGTTGTGTGATTGTGTGTTAATTATTCTGTCGTGATGCTATCAGTGGTAACATCTGGACACCATACCCTGACTTGAACTCTTCCTCCCTTTTTGTACCTTCACTTTGATAAATAAAACAAGTTCATTTAGCCTCTGTGCAGACTGATAAGTCCAAAGTGCACTAGTTTCTACCAGTGCATGTTATCAAATTTCCCTGGAGATCCTCTTGCAAAGATTACAGCACATTAATCTCCTCTCCATTGACTTTCACAGGGGAATATTATTGTTGCCACTACATTCATTTGACAATTACATTTATAATTATCTTCAAAGTGTTCCCCTTTTTTAGACATTGATTTCGAGGTTTTTAGAGTCAAGTTCAGAGCACGAGATGCCCACATTTTTTCACTTCTACACACAAATAAATGATCAACAAATAAAGTGCAATGGCACGGGAAATATTTAGAGAACCATGTCAAACATTTGCACAGACTGACCCAATCAAGGTTGTTTGTAATATGATTTTTCCCCTTGTAAAATAAACTGTAGACACAACACTACTGGCAGTATCTTCATTACTTTTGCCTGGTTATATGGGTTTATCATGTGGAATGTTTTTCAGTTAACTGTTGGGCATTATTAAAAGGCCATTGGTTGTTTTCTGCAGAGCAACCATATTCAGAAAAGCATCCTTTCTGTATGTAGTGTCATAGTCATGGACTCTTACATTAAACGTGGCCAAAGTTCTTCATCCTAGACTATTGTCCCAACACCCAACACAGCATTCAGACCATGACTCTCACGGGTGAGAATGATCATTAGAAAGGTGGTGGATCAGCCCAAAACTACACAGGAAGAGTTGTTAATGATCTGAAGGCATTTGTGACCACAGTCACTAAAATGCCATCCGTAACAATCTATACATTAATAGATAGAAATCTTGCAGTTCCTGCAACGTCCCCCTGCTCAAGAACAGACATGTACAGGCCAGTGAACATTTAAATGATACAAGGCTTGGGAGAAAGTGCTGTGATCAGATGAAACCAAAATCAAGCATGGAGCATGGAGGTGGAAAAATATCCTGGGACTGTTTTTATGCCAAGGGTACAGGACAAATTCTTGGACAAGTACCTACTTCCCTCAGGAAAACACTGAAGATGGGTCGTGGATGGTTCTTCCAGCATGACAATGACCCAAAACATACCGCCAAGGAAACAAAGGAGCACAATATGGTCATGGACCATAAATCCCACTTAATGGTCACTATAGCTTACCCTATATATCTTACCCTATCTCTACCATCCTGTCACACCAATCTCCTGCATGTCCACCTTCACTACATCCATGAATCTTCTCTGTGGTCTTTCGCCTCGTCTTATGCTCCAAAGGTATTTGCTCATCTGCCTTCACACCCACATGAACTTGGGTGAGATCCCATTTTTAATCTATAGGGTTTAATGTGATATCAGCCCACCCAATCTATAACAGCTTTAACTCTCCAGGGAAGGCTTTAGACAAGGTTTAGGAGTGCGTGTATGGGAATTTTCAACCATTCTTCCAGAAATACATTTCTCTAATTCATCCCAAAGGTGTTCTGTCAGGTTGAGGTCAGGACTCTGTGCAGGCCATTTAAGTTCTTCCACACCAAATCTGCCCAACCATGTCTTTATAGACCTTGCTTTATGCACAGGGACCATCCCCCAACTTTTCCCACAAAGTCAGAAGAATGAAACTGTCCTTTCACTGGAATCACAGGCCTCAGATAAAGTCCTGAAAAAACAACCCCCACCCCCTCCACTAAACTTTACACTTGCACAATGCAGTCAGGCAAGTAACGTTCAAACCATTTCAGTGTTGCCTCTATAACTTCATCTCAAAACTATTCAACATAAGCTGTCCCTCTGATATTTTCATTTGTAAAAAATAAATAAACAAAATGAAATAAAGCATTATCGAGAAAGACAGATACGATTTGGAGAACTACTCTGGCCAAGAGACACATCAGACATGACATCAGAGCAGTGGAAATTTTTACTCTGGCCCAATTAGTCTTAGTTTAGATCTAACTGTTTCAAGACACAAAGTTGGTTGGATGTTTGTGGATCCTGCTGTGTAGCACTGAGAAGGAACTGTGATGGTTTGAGAGGATCTTTGTGTGACAAGGTTGATTTATTGTAATTTATTCAGAATTCAAAGGAACACCTAAGTCAACAGCTTGGAACGACAAACAATCATCATCTGTTTGGAGTTTATAGTGAACATTATCTCTCCACCACAGCTGGTTATTGCTGTGGTCCACCCTCCTTGAATGTGGTTCTGCCCCAGGTTTCCTCCTCTAGAAATTGTTCTTTTTCAATGCCACCGTTGCTAACTTGAAATGAAGTTGAATCACTTGTCCTTTAACAGGACAGTGAGCAAACCACCATAACAGATGACCTGGCCTCCTTACTCCCCCAGCGTAGACCCAACAGAGATGGCTTGGGATGAGCTGGATTGTAAAGTGAAGGAAAAGCAACACGTGTTCAGCATATGTGAGAATGGCTTCAGAATAAACATCTTGAGGCAAAATTAACAAAACTAATTAAAGTAAAACTCTTATCAAAGCGTAATGTTAAGGAATGATTTATTGTTACGGCCCTAGCAGGGCCTCCTCCTGAAGGTGCCTGTGTGGGCGTGTCCCACCACCTCTTCTGCCTGAGGTGCCACCTTTCCCTGTAACACAGCTGACTCATATCAGTAATTAAAAGTATTTAAGCCCAGGGAAAGGTGAGCTCTGGGCCAGAGTGCCATTTTGTGTGGTGTTTGCAGCTAGTGAGCTGTGTGTGTGTTTTGTGGTGTTTGCAGCTAGTGAGCTGTGTGTTTTGTGGTGTTTGCAGCTAGTGAGCTGTGTGTGTTTTGTGGTGATTGCAGCTAGTGAGCTGTGTGTGTTTTGTGGTGATTGCAGCTAGTGAGCTGTGTGTGTTTTGTGGTGATTGCAGCTAGTGAGCTGTGTGTGTTTTGTGGTGATTGCAGCTAGTGAGCTGTGTGTGTTTTGTGGTGATTGCAGCTAGTGAGCTGTGTGTGTTTTGTGGTGATTGCAGCTAGTGAGCTGTGTGTGTTTTGTGGTGATTGCAGCTAGTGAGCTGTGTGTGTTTTGTGGTGATTGCAGCTAGTGAGCTGTGTGTGTTTTGTGGTGATTGCAGCTAGTGAGGTGTGTGTGTTTTGTGGTGATTGCAGCTAGTGAGGTGTGTGTGTGTTTTGTGGTGATTGCAGCTAGTGAGGTGTGTGTGTGTTTTGTGGTGATTGCAGCTAGTGAGGTGCGCTTTCCTTTTGACTTTGCTTTATTGACCAACGCCTGAGTTTTGTTTGTTTTTCTTAAATGGTGATAGCAGCTTGTCCGTCTCTCTTAGTTGAGCTACTTTAATAAAACTCTTTAATTTAACCCTTTTGCCTCCTTGACTCCTTTTTCTGACCTGGACACCTTTTGTTACTTCCCCCTCACCGCCTAGACCCCTCAGGGGAACGTAACAAGTGGGGGCTCGTCCGGGATCGTTGAAAAGGGAGTTTTGAGTTGGAATTGGTTTTTGATTATCTTGCTGTTTTTTACCTTTGGAGATTCAACTTCCCAGTTTAGTTAGGTGAGTGTCCAGCTGAGCTTTGTTTTAAGTTCTTCCTTCGGGCACTCTTTTGTTGTTTTGCCTTTTTTATTTTCGGAGTAATCCTGGGCGGGGATTAGTTCCCTGTTGGGGGTAGGCAATTCAGGGCTCCAGTCGCTGAAGTTTCGCCTTTCAAGTTGCCTCAAGCCCGGCACGCTCCAGAAGATAGGTAAAGTTTGTTGTGCTTAGGAACTGGGTAAGTTGTGTTTGTTTATTGTGTATACTGTAAGAGGTACGTTGGTCAGCTAAAGTAAGTTGTGTAGTGGTCTGTTAACTGTCTTAATTAGGTTGTGTTTTGCTAACTCTTCACCATCCCCAAAATGGTTGACACAGCTGCTAGTGTACAGGTGTCTAGAGGCTCGTTTGTGAGCAATAACATTCACCTGGTTCCAGACTTCTGTGAATCCAGTGTTCACAGCTTTTTCAGTGTGTTCGAACGCCTGGCAACTGCACTGCAGTGGCCTCAAGATGTGTGGGGGGTGATGTTGCTGTGTTGGTTGACAGGTGAGGCTCAAGAAGCGTGCTCTGGTCTGTCTAGGCAGGACAGCCTAGTTTATGAAAAGATTAAAAGTGCTGTCCTCCAAGCCTATGAACTTGTTCCTGAGGCCTATAGGCAGAACTTTCGAGGTTTGGAGTTGGCACAGGGTCAGTCCTACCTTGACTTTGCTTGGGAGAAGGCAAAGCTTTTTGGTAGGTGGTGCTCTGCAAGCCAGGTTAAAAGTTTGGGGTCGTTACGTGAGCTCATGCTTGTGGAGGATTTTAAAAACTCTGTTCCTGAGTGTATTGCTCTTTATTTAAGTGAACAGAGGGTTTCCACTTTACAGCAGGCTGCCATACTGGCAGATGAGTTTACCCTAACTCATAAAACAAATGCTGTAGAATGTGACATCCCTTCTCACTACAATACATCTTGGAGAGCTAGGAGGGAGCCAGCTAACGAGGCTGAAAAAGTGGTGGTTTCAAGTTCCAAAGCAAAACTGTGTTTCTTCTGCCACAAGCCTGGCCATGTGGTTGCTGATTGTGTGAAACTGGCACTTAAGCGGAAAGCGTATCGAAAGGGAAGAAGGCCTGATTTGAAAACAGTCACTCATGGTTCTCAAACTAACAAGGTTGTCAGGCCCAGCAAAGGACCACACTTGGGGCATAGTTGTTTAAGGGGCTCCTGTGGTCAGTGTAAGGGATCAATTAACTCTGAGCGGCCGCTGGTTGACAATTTCCCAGGTCCCCAAAATGACCTGCAGGGGGACAGGCTGTGTATAAAACCACCAGTAAGACCCGCAACCCTGGCTAACAAACATGCCTGTACCGGTGACTTGAGGAATCGTCTGCAAAGTGTTGCAGAAAGGTCTTCTGACTGCCTGTGTTCTCCACATGTGATGGCTCAAAAAAGCCCTAGCCATCACATGAGACATTGTTTTGAGGGTCTGGGGCCACCTTCAGTAAGTATTTTGAACCCATTGAGATGGGGTTGGCAGCTTCCGCTGACAATGCCTAACCGTTGCTATGGGGTTTGGTAGGTGGAAAACCTGCAATTTGGTGATGCAATGGTTACGGACTTGATTAATCATTTTGGTTATCGAGATAATTTGACAAACCACGGGTTTGTATTTATGGGAGGGGGTGTTACGGCCCTAGCAGGGCCTCCTCCTGAAGGTGCCTGTGTGGGCGTGTCCCACCACCTCTTCTGCCTGAGGTGCCACCTTTCCCTGTAACACAGCTGACTCACATCAGTAATTAAAAGTATTTAAGCCCAGGGAAAGGTGAGCTCTGGGCCAGAGTGCCATTTTGTGTGGTGTTTGCAGCTAGTGAGCTGTGTGTGTTTTGTGGTGTTTGCAGCTAGTGAGCTGTGTGTGTTTTGTGGTGATTGCAGCTAGTGAGCTGTGTGTGTTTTGTGGTGATTGCAGCTAGTGAGCTGTGTGTGTTTTGTGGTGATTGCAGCTAGTGAGCTGTGTGTGTTTTGTGGTGATTGCAGCTAGTGAGCTGTGTGTGTTTTGTGGTGATTGCAGCTAGTGAGCTGTGTGTGTTTTGTGGTGATTGCAGCTAGTGAGCTGCGCTTTCCTTTTGACTTTGCTTTATTGACCAACGCCTGAGTTTTGTTTGTTTTTCTTAAATGGTGATAGCGGCTTGTCCGTCTCTCTTAGTTGAGCTACTTTAATAAAACTCTTTAATTTAACCCTTTTGCCTCCTTGACTCCTTTTTCTGACCTGGACACCTTTTGTTACTTCCCCCTCACCGCCTAGACCCCTCAGGGGAACGTAACATTTATTATTTGGTGATTATATATTATATTCTGCTATTCCCTATATCTTAACATATTCTACTGTTAAATAGTCTGGTCTGTTTTTGTTGATGTTACGGTACTGGAGCAACTGTAACCCACATAATTTCCCCAGGAATTAATGAAGTATGCTGATTCTGATTAAAGACATATGTTGGTTTACAATGAATCCATATGTGTTATTTACACAACCCCAGTTGGTCCAAGCTCACGACCATCCATAATGAGAGCCTGATTCTTGATTGAAGGTTTCTTCAAGATGTCTTGCTATGGAAAGGGACTTTTTTACACCCAGCCAACAAAGTGCTGCTCAAGGAGGAAATTGATGATCTTCTTTTTGTGCAATAATGTTCCTGTTTAATGTTTACTGAGTGCTCATTAGTTTTACTCTGCACTGTAGAAAACAGTAATAAAGGAATAATAATAACTGAGTCGATAAGTTCAAAAATTTCAGTCGTACTATGTTAAAATATAGTCCTTTACATGTGAAAGTCCTACACTTAAATAAATGAGAAAAAGGCCATACTCTCACTAATACATGTTTATCTTCGTACAAGCTTGTAAAAGACCTTATCATTTCTTTTTAGTGGATCTGGTGTAGTTAAAGTATAAATGATAAAGTGAAAGTACCTCATATTACATGCTGTGCTTGAATAAATATCTGCATGTCACTCCACATTGATTCAGCAAAACAATCTAAGAACCAGTTACGATAAATCACATTTCTAATATTACTTTAAATTGTACTTGCTGCTGATTATTTTACATTCATTTGCATGTAAAGCTATTTAAATCTTTATTTTACTAAAAACTTTACTGGAATGCATGACTCAAGTAAATATCTAACTTCTTATTCAATAACTGCTTCGTTATAATGTTTCTGACTTCTTAATACCTACATTACGAAAAACTGACAAACAAACAGACTTAAATCACTCAGTAATATAAAATATTACAAAAATAAATGAATGGTGACTGCATAGCACAGGTGGAAAAAACGAACTCACAACAAACCTGTCTCTCGTGTTCAACGTAAATCTAAGCAGCCAATCAGCTTTTAAAACGAAGCTTGCATGAATACAATAGAAACATGAATATGTCTCATAGATACATAAAGGTGTTTGATATTTACTCACTGTGTCTTATTAACGATCGGTCCCGTGTGCACAGCGAGCTCGCTCCAAGCTGCTGACCGGCTTCAGACTGCTCTGAGGAGGTACGTTTGATTTGACACCAGCGCAGCGCGTGTGGGCGGGAAGTAAAAAAAAAAACAAAAAAACAAATCAGTATGTGAGTTTGATCGATTCAGATTTTTTATTTTAAAGTTTTTGTTTATCTGAAAGGGTAAGCATGTAACACCACTGCATTTATTTTATTTACCTAAACTATTTTTTTGCAATGCATGTGCAGGAGTGGATTATTGTAAGGGACAGAAACTGCCATTGTGAAGTTTCCATTTGTTTCTCCACTGCAAATTGAATAAAACTCTGTATTCATAAATACTAAAATAAAGACTCAAGCTTTGGATTTAACAGAAAGCACATGTGGAGATTTTCGGGCTGCTCAGCGGGCATACCTCGCTCCAGTATTTAAAACAGATGTATGTAGGCCCCACAGTAAAAACAAGAAAGAAGCAAAGGATTTACTCAGGGAATCTGGTTGTGCCATCTGGTGCTTTGTTTTCGGGTTTCTCTTCACGTAAATGAAAAACTCCAGCAGAAGCCGGTGGAGAAAATGCACAAAATTCTGCACAAATCAAGGAACTGAACCCTTCATGCTCAAATGCTCCCACTGATGTCCCACCAGTGCTTGGAAGAAACCTATGCACATGCCTGGAGATGACACATGCGGACACACTTGTTACTCTGCATTTGAATACTAAGCCACATCCATAACTCCAAACCCTACACTAAACTTACCCGAACACAGTTTTAACACCTTAAAAACCAACTTGCTTTGCAGCAGTTCTCATAAAGCACAAATTGTTCTAAGCATTTGGTTTAAAGCTGAAACTCATTTTCCAGCCGGATGAGTTTAACAGTAGGTTTCCTCCATATTTTGTCAGATTTAATTCAAATTTAATGTTTGTTAGCTTGCATCAAATATACTCTGCCACCCGGATACTTTGATTATATTTGGGCTGTCTCTGTGTGAAGGGAGCACCCGCTGGTTTCAAATGCATTCACATTTGCAGAAAAAATAAAGGGGACAGGATTTCAAAACAAGTTTTATGTTGCTGCAAAGTTTAACAATGTGATGAAAAACCCTTTTATGTAATGCATGTGATATAAAACAAAGAAAAAGTATTTCTGTTTCCATTTCTATCGTTTTCTGACGTTCCAACAATAATATATCACTGACGGAGTTGTTAAAGGATTTGTCTGTCATCGAGTCAGGAACTGTTCTTACCACTGGGAGGAAATCTGTCCAGTTTCAAGTCCAGCTGAATCTTGTATCCGTGCAGTTCAATTGCACTTCTGAGAAGGATGACTCAGACCGAGAGAAGTCAAGTGACAGGAGACAGAAACCAAGTCACACTAAACCATTTGTTTGTGGTGTTTATTGAGGAATTGTTTCTGTGTCTGAACATGACAGAACATGTTTAGACTGAGTCAGAGTAGACACTCTAAGAACATTTGGACAGGGAGAGTTCAAAGAAGGAGGAAGTAGACCAGTGCCACTGAGAGATGTACTGTATTTCACTGTACGCCCACGCCCACGGCGATAACAGCCTGCAGAGTGAAGAGTGAAGATTTGTTTTTCATCTATCCACATTTGGCAGAAGAACAGAGTTTTTTCTCTTCTGTTCAGCGTTCCCACTGAGGCCAGTTGGAGCTGTTCGATCAACAGGAAACCAACAGACACTCAGTTCGCTCTGATTTTATGAATGAAATTGTTTTGCATTTGTTATTTCTCTGAGTGAGCTGCTCTGTCAGTGATTATCGCAGAAAAATGACATTGTCTTTTTAATTATTACAAAGCGGCCTGCATGGGGCAAAAATTACATCATTACATCCCGCCACACCACAAAGTTGCCCTGCTAAGTTGCAAAACAGAAGATGTCCAAATTCTCAATAAACATGTCCATTAAGGCCACATCAGGCAAGTTGTTGTAACACATTTGATTGGTGTAACAAATACTAAAACTAAGGAGATTTCCTCATGTGTTTTTATTTGGTTTTAGGTTGTTTTAAGCTAGTTTTTATTTGTTCAATATTTTATTAATTTTTCTTTTTTTGCATCTTTAGTTAAATGAACTTTTTTCACATATAGTTTTAGTATTTCATTATTTAACCTTGGTTATTCAATAATCTTGGTGCTGGAGTTTCTAATAACAGTGAATTGGCAGCATATCCTTCAGGCCCTGCGACCTGGCTCTATCACATGCTCTAGAAACTCGGTGGTGATGTAGGATCTCTCTCTCTCTATGTGTGTGTGTGTGTAGTACATTCGACAAATAACTAGTTTTTTGTGCTTTAACTCTGGATGACTTTATTTGAAACTGAAATTCATGAAACAATAACAGTTACAGACAGAAGTCTGAAAACTTACTCTTTATTTCATCAAAACCAGTAAAATGAACAAGGCCACATTCAAAACTTGTGAACATAAACATCAAATTATAATTGTATCAGATACATTCATTTATGTAGTGCCTTAATAACCTTTTTATATTACACACATATTTCTTATATACCACTGGTCTGAGAAATATTGTGATTTTTATAGTTATAGTGTCGGTCTTCATTTCTGTTTTTCTTTTTATTTCATCATCTTCAGAAGAAACAAAGCAGGAGACTCACTGAGAAGAAGTGGAGGAATAAATACATCAGTTTGAACAATGTTAATCCATCAACCAGATAAAATAGCAACTGGAGTCATTTAATGTGTTAGTAATCGTTCCCATTGTCTTCACTTTTCATGTACTTACGCGCTAGACGTGATCACTCCTTCACTTCATTCCTTTACTGTATCAGAATTGGAGCCAGACTCCCTGTACGAGTTTTGGGTCTGTTAGGAACAAAACAAAAAATTAAAAATTTAAAATGAACCAGTCCTGCTGTGTTGATCTTCATACCAAAAATGCCACACATTTCTTCATTGTTGCTGCTGCTCAGCAGAAACTTGGACCTGATTCTTGATTTTTTTTTTATTGCACTGTGTGGTTACCTGTAGGGTTGTGGCTTTATGTCTGATCCCTGCTGTGGTTTCTGTAATAAAAAGAGAAAAGGGTTTTAGGGGGAGCTGCTAGTTTCACACACCATGCAGAAGTAAAATGAATGAGATGCAGTCAAACTGCTGAGTTTTCTTTTAAACAACAGAAAGAGTAAACTGCTGATATGCTGCAAATTGTTTTGAGATGTAAATACTGAAATTATTATGATTATTCCTTAATTTATTTTACTTGTTAAACAGAAATTTGCCTTACTGTGTGGTGTCGTCGACATCCTGCTTGTGTCACGCGGCATTTTTTCAGATGTTTAACATTTGGGCTTTTCACCTTCGTGTTGTGTACAGAAGTTATCTCCTCTGTCTGGGAAAAAAGTATTCAATATTTAGACACCACATCTTCTTATTTCATTTCATTTTGATAGTTTCTGTAATAATTAATGAAAATCTAGACACAGGTTTTGTAAAGTTGTCCTCCTTACCGGTGTCGGCTGTTCAGCTGTCATCTCAGATGAGGCCGTGATGAGCAGGATCGCCTGCAGACACAAAAGGACCAGCAATGTGTTTTTGTTCATGACGAGTGGCTGAAGAGTTTGATAAAGATGTGAAACACACACACACATAGGCCTTTATATACTCTTCGCCAACAAATAACTTCCATCTGAAGAGGGAAAAAAATAGGGTGTGTGTGTAGATAAAATGTAGCTTGTCCAAAAACGTGCAGCATATATGAAAGCTGTTTGAAGGGGGTTGTTTAACTTATCTTGATTTAATTTGATCACGTCATTTACTCTGTGTTTATTTACCTGATCTCTTGGTTTCCTTCCTGCAGTCCCTCCTTGGGTATTTCACAACAGTTAAAAAAAAATGTGTCACTGAACTCAGCAAAGACCAGAAATGAAACACTTAATCTTCATTATAAAAAAAGAATGAATAAACACAGGACTGTCAGAGTTTCACTTTCTATTGAAGACCTTTTTCCACAAGCAACATTCGAGAAGGAAGATTTTAAATTTCAGTCTCGTGAGGTGTTTTCTTAAGGATAACCTGGATATTTGCTTCTATATGTTCTAAACTATATGTTTTAAACAGTAGAGTTAATAATTTGGTAGCTGTTAACCACTGTGGCCTTAGTCGCATAACAAAGTGTTGCTAACATGCATAAAACCACAACATGCCCTTCACTGTAAGGGAAGTGGTGTGAGTTTAAAGCGGATTTTATCTCTGTTTTACGGTAACAAGTGATATGTTGAGATGGGGAATCTTCAGGGAAATAGTATAACGTAAAACCCAGTAGAAAATGAACATTCTTAGATGTTGTTTCGTTTATGAGTGGGTGGATGTGGGTTCATTATTGTGAAATGTGCACTTACTAAATGTTTTCGTTCCAACAGCCGACACACACTGTTGTGTCTGTTTGCCACATTACAGCTACAAGAGAAGTGCGTGTTTGTCCTGTAATTCCCCGTAAAGAAAAGGAAAACCTGCTGTTATGTAATACATGTGGACTTTTCTTTTACAACAGGGGTGTCAAACTTATTGCGGGGAGGCCAGAATCGGCCAAGCAAAGACTCCGATTACAAATCAGTTACTCCAATTTCCATTGCAACTGAGCATTACCTCAATGTGCTTGCGGTAGTCATGGTAATGCGTCCAAAAGTCTGTGACATCATTTGTATGCCACACACACTCAACACAAAAAAACAGAGGATGTCGAGGTGATGGTATACCTGCTGCTCGGCCTGTTGCCCTCGTCACTGAGTGGCCGATTGGTGGCGTGCAGTCTGTGGATGTCACATTTTAAGATTGACTCAACTCTTAGAACCCAGGCCAGAAAAAAAAATCTTGTACCGTGTATTTCCATCTAATGGAAAACCCTAAAAAGTCGAGTCCAGTCGCCTTCTTTCCAAGCTCGTTAGACTAGGAATAAAATCATTATTTCAAGTGATATATTTACTGAATAGAATAATGAATGCTCTTCACGCTTTCCAGCTGTCAGTGTGATTATAACTCAGACTTGTAGCGGTTGATGTGAGTTTGACCTTTTTATGTTAAAACATATGTGTTAAACTTCATAACTAGCAGGTACTTGCAAATTATTGATCCTTGATGAAGATAGTGGGCGCTACAGTATACAAATCAATATAAATTATTTACATTGATATAAAGTTGCAGTGATGAATATTTCTTGCGATAGTCTTTAGTCCTCTGGTCTTGTTTCATCTGGTTTTCTTCTGAAAACACACACACACACACACACACACACACACACACACACACACACACACACACACACACACACACACACACACACACACACACACGCAAACAGAAAAGAGGAAACTCATTGCAGAGGAATTAACATTGGACTGATGTTAATAAAACAGCAGCACTTTTCTTGCATGCAGAGATGTTTTCTTTTTCCTCACCTGCACAACCGATGTGATCAAAATTTGATCAAAATGTGTTTCACTGTTTTTTCAGAGCTTCCTGTCAAGGGTTATGTTGTTGCCATAAACTGTAAAAAGAGATCTTTCCACAGCCTGCACTGTTTCCTGTGTGCAGGTGTTCAACATGAAGGCCGCATCATCCAGCTCGGATCTTCTTTTAGCAGACATCAGAACTTTTTTATGCAGTACACACGACCTGATATTGCACACCTGATTTGACTTGTTTCTGTTTCTTACTTACTGCATAAAGTGGTTATAAATTTAAGTCAAGTTCTTTATGACTCGGAGGGTGTAATAACTGCACATGTGACACGTGACAATTCATTTCAGTGCAAGATAACATTTTGATTTCTGAGTTTACATTCATACATAATTACCTTCACAAAAAGACAGTCCTGCACAGTATCTTAGCTCTTCTGGACAGAGATCTCAGATGTTGTTCCTGAGATCTGCTGGAGTCACTCGGCTAGCTTCAGAGTCACTGAACCAAGTGCTCCGATTCCTACTGGAACCACTGTTACCTTCACCCTCCACATCTTCTGGAGCTCTTCTCTGAGTCCTTGGTACTTCTCCAGCTTCTCATGTTCCTTTTTCCAGATGCAGCTATCATTCTGTATCGCTATGTCAGTCGCTACGGTCGTCTTCCTCTGGTTGTCCACCACTACTATGTCCAGTTGGTTAGCTATCACCAGTTTGTCCGTCTGTATCTAGAAAACCCAGAGGGTCTTAGCTGGGTCATTTTCAACCATCCTTAGAGGCGCCTCCGATTTTGACCTCGGCCCTTCTTGGCCATACTCGGGACAGATGTTTCTGTATACTGTGCCGCCACTTGGTTATGGCATTCTATGTATGCCCTGCCTGCTTGCATCTTGCATCCTGCTGTTATGTGCTGGATTGTCTCAGGGGCATCTTTACACAGCCTGCACCTGGGGTCTTGCCTGGTGTGGTAGGCTCCAGCCTCTATGGATCTTGTACTTAGGGCTTGTTCCTGTGCTGCCATGATTAGTGCCTCTGTGTTGTCTTTGAGTCCACCTTTTTCCAGCTACTGGTAGGATTTCTGGATGCCAGCAATTTTTTTTTTTTTTAGCTACCAGTGGTACATAGCGTGCAGGGGCCTGCACGGGGCCTCAACAGGAGCAGCAGCACAGTTCTGTCCATGACATCTGGGACATGTTTCGGCGCAGCTCTGATGACATCAACATGTTTACGGAAGCGGTTGTGGGATTTATCGGGAAACTAGCGGACGACACAGCAGAAAGAACTATCATCCGAACGTTTCCCAACCAGAAGCCGTGGGTGGATAAAAACATCCGCGACGCTCTGAGATCACGCACCGCTGCCTACAATGAAGGGCTTGTCTCCGGTAATATGGACCTATACAAGGCTGTGCGACTCTAGGAGCCTGTGGAAAGGACTGCGGACTATAACGGACTATAAACGACCAGCTTCTTCAATGATGAATGCAGATGCTTCACTGGCTGATGAGCTGAACACGTTTTATGCTCGCTTCGACGCCGCAGCAATTAAAACAACAAACGGCTGCGCGCGCTCGGAGTGCACCAGTGAAGAAAATGCATTCGTCATCACAGAGCATGCCGTGAGGAACACCTTCAGGAGGGTGAACACCAGGAAGGCAGCAGGACCAGATGCAATCCCTGGCCGGGTCCTTAGAGCCTGCACTGATCAACTAGCACCGGTGTTCACGGAGATCTTCAACCTCTCCCTGGCCCAAGCTGTGGTTCCCACGTGCTTCAAACAGTCCATTATTGTCCCTGTTCCAAAGAAACAACAGCCCGCTTGCCACAATGACTACCGTCCAGTAGCACTGACTTCAATTGTGATGAAGTGTTTTGAAAGACTGATGAGAGATCACATCACTTCTTCACTTCCTGCCACCATCGACTCACTTCAGTTTGCTTACCGGACTAATCGTTCCACAGACGATGCCATATCTCACCTGCTCCACACATCCCTGAGTCACCTGGACACTGGCAGAGGGAATTATGTTAGGATGCTGTTCGTGGACTACAGTTCAGCATTCAACACAATAATTCCCTCTAAGCTTTTCACCAAGTTGACGGATCTAGGACTCAGCTCATCACTGTGTCAGTGGATCCTCAACTTCCTCACAGACAGACCCCAATCAGTGAGGGTGGGAAAACAAGTCTCCCCCTCCATCTCACTCAGCACTGACTGGAGTGCCTCAGGGCTGTGTTTTAAGCCCCCTGCTGTACTCACTGTACACTTATGACTGTGTAGCCACATCAGACACCACCTCCATTGTCAAGTTTGCTGACGACACTGCTGTTGTGGGCCTGATCTCCGACAACATCGAGACGGCCTACCTGGAGGAGATTAGGAACCTGGAGACCTGGTGCCAGGAGAATAACCTCCTCCTAAACATCAGCAAGACTAAGGAGCTGATCGTGGACTTCACTACAAAGCAGGCGAGGAATTACAAACCCCTCATCATCAGTGACACGCCAGTGGAGAGAGTGGACAGTTTCCGATACCTGGGTGTCCACATCACTCAGGACCTGTCATGGTCCTGCCACATCAACACCCTGGTTAAGAAAGCCCGTCAGCGTCTCTTCTTCCTCAGAAGACTTAGAGACTTCCATCTGCCACTGAAGGTGCTCAAGAACTTCTACTCCTGCACCATCGAGAGCGTCCTGACGGCAAACATCTGCACCTGGTTTGGGAACAGCACCAAGCAGGACAGACGAGATCTGCAAAGGGTGGTGCGCTCGGCAGAACGCATCATTCAATCAGAGCTCCCTGACCTGCTGTCCATCTACACCAAGCGGTGCAAGTCCAAAGCTAGGAAGATTATGATGGACCTCTCCCATCCCAACAACGGACTCTTCTCACTGTTGAGGTCTGGGAAGCGCTTCCGCTCCCTTAAGGCCAAAACAGAGAGAATGAGGAGGAGCTTCTTCCCCCAGGCTATTCGGGGCCTGAACCAGGTGTAGGACTGGACTCTCCCAAACACGTCACTATAAGACTGGACTCTCACACACGTCACCACACGCACCACCACACATTTCCTATAATCCTATAATTCCTATAATTTATAATCCTTATCTTTATAATCTCTTCTGCTATTTGCACATTCTTTACTGTAAATTCCTAAGTTAATTTGTAAATTTTGTAGTAAACTGTAAATTGTAAATATTGTAAAACTTTTCTTCTGTCATTTAATGGTCGGGCACTGTACAGCTACAAGCATTTCACCCCCATGTCATACTGTGTATGGTTGTGTGTGTGTGTGACAAATAAAATTTGAATTTGATAAACTGAGGAGTGTGATACAGCTGTGAAACTCTTGAATATTTGTATTCTCCCTGCTAGCTATAATTTCAATGTGGACAGGGAGGAGGAAGTTGAGAGGCAGCATCAAAATGAAATAATAACACTGTAGTTAAACATTATACAGACCTCAAGTGCCTCCACTGCTTTGCTTTTAAAACTACGCAGAACTGTACAGGATTTACTGACCCAGCTGAGCGCTTACACGATGACAGCTTTTTTAAAGTTTAATGCTTCATGGCTTTCTATTACCGTTAAAGATGATGCACAAAGATGACAATTTCTACTTCAGTCAGCTTTATTTTGCAGCACAGAATACACAAAGTGAACTGTTATGAAATCAACAGCACTTGGAGAAAGCTTATTATTTCAATGAAGAACATGAGTAAGGCCATAAAACCTTTCTGCAAGTTTGAATGCTTCATGCTTTCCTTCAGTCAGGTGTGATAAGTGCAAATGTATACTGGGGATTATTGATTCTTTTAATGCAGATACATATCAGTGAAGAATATAGGGATTTCTTACATCATGCAAAGCATCACTGGTTATTGCCTTCATAATAGTACATGGAAACAACGAAAAACATTTCTTGTAACGAAGGAAGATGTAGTCGGTAAAGGTCTCAGTTTTCAGCTCTCCGGTGGGTCATCTGGTTTTCTTCTGATCACTGAGACACACACAGAAAAAAACGTATTTAACATTTGACTGGTTGTAATAGATCAGTTACTATAGCAGTTTTCCTGAGTGCATAGATGAGTTCTTTTTTGCTCACTTTTTTTTGTTTTGTGTATCGAAAAAAACATTTCAGGTTTTCTTCAGAACGGCCCGGGGAGGCATTGATGTTGTTTTACCATTCTGTAAAACCAGAGAGAGAAACAGAGTGTGATTACAACACAGCCTGCTTCCACAGGCTGCACGTGTTAGACATGAAAGCAGCGCTGCCTGAGTGAGATGTTCTTTTGGCAACATCTAAACTTCTAAATCAGTTTTTTTTTTTTTTTTTAAATCTGTAGCATGCACACAAATATACAATGCACAGTGCCTCCCATTAGACACCTCATTTCACTTGTTTATGCTACTTGCAGACATCTGTGGTAAGTTTACCTTATTACCAGGAATATTAGGGTTGGCCTGTGGCAAAACAACAACAAATAATTAATTTGTGTCATTTATATGCAAGACAATCTCTTTAATGGTGAGTTTATTATTAGATCCATTAATTTTACTGTGAATGAAAAAATAAAGAAATCTGGTCTTACTTGGCCAAGGAGGGAACATCCACCAGGCCTCGAGGAACAGGACTGTCGTTTGACTCTTTCTCTTCCCTTTCGTCTGTCATCCCTGGTTATTCCCTTCACCAACAAGAGAATGCTTTATTCACTATTGGTCTTAGAAAATTTAGGAAAAAATAATAAATAAATAAAGCATCTAATGCAACAACATGAAACATGCATTAATATGTATCCAGCAGTTCCCAAAGTTTATGACTTCTTACCACATCCAGAGATTGTTTCTGATCGTCTGGCAGTGTGGCTGCATCTGTGGAAGTGAAGGCTGTGATGAGCAGGAAAACCTGCAGACTCAAGAGGAGCAGCAGCACTTTTCTGTCCATGGTGAACTGAGGAGTGTAATGCAGTTGTGAAACACTCCAGTATTTATATAATCCCTGCTAAATAATCATTTCTACGTGGACAGAGAGGAGGGAGTTTACAATAAAGATTCTGAAATCCGATATCTGATAGAGGCAGAATCGAGGCATTTAATTCGTCCATACACATGCACATATTTTCATAATGCTGACTCTCTTCTGACTTTTCAGCACATGCAGTTATCCACAGAAGAATGTTTTCCTAGAACTCAACTGACTAACTTGTAGAGTCCCCTTTAGAAACAATAATTTGAAGTAGATGTTTGTGGGAGAATTTGCCGCACTTATCTGCGTCACAAAGTACCTCTGGACACGATACTGAACCCTGAGTTGTTCACAATGCATCCATCTGATGCATTAGGTGAGTGTCTGTGGTGCAAACACTAGTCTACTATTACTTAGAAGTTAGAGTTAAAAAGTGCGTAGGCATAGAAATGCAAGTGTCAGTGCTTGGATGAGGCTTCCAGTAGAAAGCTGGTTGAGGGCTTAACTGAGCAGAACAGTGCTATTTGTGAACATTTGCTTTTGCACAGCTCTCTAAAGTCCTGACAAATTATTTCAATTCGGTTGAGGTCTGGACTTTGTCTGGGCCTTTTGCAATTTTGGCCAAGCTTTAGCTGTCCCGCAGTTAGCCTCACATTTGACTCTACACTTTCTCATATATTTGAGTTCTAATCAACTCAGTAACTGATAGGTGCCCAGCTCCTGCGGCTACAAAACAAGCCCAAACCATCACCCCACCATCAACATGCTTAAACGTTGGTATGAGATCCTTGTGTTGATATTCTGTGTGTGATTTTGCCAAACACAGGGCTGTGCATGATGTCCGAATGTCTCCACTTTGGTCTTGTCTCACTAGAGGACATTGTCCCTGTGCTGCCATGTTCCTTTTAGAAAGACGCGGCTCTCTCCTGGCAGCTGTCACGATCCTGTGTTTTGCATTTAGTCTTACTCCCCTTTGTTGTTCTCTAGATCCTGTTCGCCTGTGCCCTGTTTCCCCCAGTTGTGTTTACTTCCTCTGATTACCTTGTGTGTATGTATAGTGGCGTCATTCATTATATCTTCGTCAGATAAGCTGGGTTTGTTCCTCTGTGGGTCTCATGAGGATGTTCACAGTCCCTTTTTCACTCTGGATTTTGTTTTATTTTGTTTCTATACCTGACCTAATTAAAGCTTAGTTTTGTTTCCTTGTTGTCCGTGGCTTCTGCATCTGGGCCCTTTTTGACGTAACTGTGACAGAAACCACTCCAAACAAACCAAACTGTACTTATTAGCATACATTTAAAATGTTAACTTTTGTCTCTAGAGTCTGAGGCTCTTTTTTTCTTTATCTGTAGTTTGTCTGCATGATTGGCCTTGCAGTGAACTTATTCAGACAGCCACGTCTGGAAAAATGATGGACTTATTATTTAGAAATGGTGTTTAATCCTTCCCAGATTGATAGGAAGCAACCGCAGCATCTCTAGGATTATTGCTGATGTTTTTCCTCCTTGGCATTGTGTAAGACACACCTGGAAGCAGTAAGAGTGTATTTAGGTTTTTACAAGAAAAATTGTAAATGGTAAACATGTAATTTTCCAGTAGCTTTTGCATAAGAAATATTGGATAATATGTTTCATATCACATCCTGGATATGACTATAAACAAGATGGAAAGTTACAGTAAGTTTAGTAAGACTAAAGTTAGAGTATTTACCACATTTTTCCTTTGATTATATTCATTACCTGATAATAAATTAATTAATAAACAAGGCTTCTTCTTTGTTTTGATGTTTATTAAAGACAGTTTTTAGGTAAATTGTTATCTGTGTCAACGTCTCCAAATAAATACTTAATTTTGCATGCAACAAACTATACTGAATGAAAATAAAGGTGGACTGACTCCATCTTTTGGTCATAGTACATAGATACACTAAGACAGACCACTACAACATCTTAGGCCAGGGGTAGGCAACTCCAGGCCTTGAATGCCGCTGTCCTGCAGGTTTTATATGTCCTTGATCCAGCACTGCTCATTCAAATTTCTAAATGACCTCCTCAACATGTCATGAAGTTCACCAGAGGCCTGGTAATGAACTAAGCATTTGATTCAGGTGTGTTGACCCAGGGTGAGATTTAAAACCTGAATGGCACCAGCACCAGAGGCCTGGAGTTGCCTACCCCTGACTTAGGCTAATGCAAGACACGTAAATATCAACAAATTTAACAACTCCGAGGAATGTATATGTGTATATGTGAAGGGATGTTACCTCAAAATGCTTCACTTTGTATACAATAGTTAAAAATAAAGACAGACCAACTAAAAATAAGTCAGACTGACTCTGCTTTTGTGCTCACTTGCAGACTGTTTTCTGAATCTTGATGAAAATTACACGACGCCCACGTCACGATGTCCATTTTTTAAAAATCATGTTAATCGAAAAATGTTTGTTTTCCAATTCTTCTGCCATATTTTCTTCCTTAATTTTGAAATCAAAAGTGCAGTTTTGGAGCTGGTTGTCTATTAATTTATGCATTATTACAGTGTGAAACTCAAATTTTATGTACATTGCATTACATTTTGAGTGCAGTTTTTAATCTTTACATATGACATGTAGGGGTGGCACATATGACATGAGCACAGCCTCATCAATTATGTAAGCCAGTTTGGTCTGTGCTGAATATTTCTGTCATACCCTTGTTGGTCATTTATGACTGTTTCCTTGCAACACCGATTTCACCCACCAGAGGTCCTCAGTTGTTCACTCCACATTCCACCATCATTCACATGCTGATTAGTTCCCCTGCAGTTCCCCTCACTTTATCAGTCTTGTAGTGTACATGTACCAGTTTTGTCCATCCTGTTCTTATTGATGACTTTGATCTTTGCTTGACAAAGACCCCCCCAGTCTTACTGAACACTAGTAACATATTGTGGATATGCTCTGACTGTTGGTGTTACAAAGCAAACAGATTTTCTTGTAGATAGGTTTAACATGTTACATATCAACGCTTGCAAGAATAGATTCAGGTCTTTACTGAAATATGATAAAACTGTCAAAACCAAACATGTTTACCAGCCACATGCTCTCAATCTAGACTATAGAACTGTCTCTTCTTTTCTAATCAGTCTTACACTAGCTTTTCTAAACTTCCCTCTTCGTCACAAATATATAATTGCACATAGCAGATATAATTTTTTTAATATTATTAGCGCATTATCAGCTATATATTTTAAATACGACTGACTGTCATTTCATGTTTGAATGCTGTTGTGAAACTACCCACTGTGACCAGAGCAGCTGCAGAAGCAGAAGAAGTAAAGGCAATGATGAGCAGGAAAGCCTGCAGGCCTGACAGGATCAGCATCAAAGTTCTGTCCATGACCGACCCACTAAAAATAACACAAAGCCAACCTTTATGTGCTCCTAGAGCTAGTATGGAACACATTGAATGATAACAAAAATGAGGATGAGAGATAATTCACTTTAGTACTAGCAAATTAAATTTTGCCTGTGCGAGAGTTAATTTGCATGTGTGAAGGTTACTACCTGTAATATAAAAACACTTTTTTATGTTGTAGCCTGTGCAGCAGTCTGCCGATCAGTGGCAGGTAAGTCCTGTCCTGTCCAGGCAGCTGAGTCAGAGAGGTAAGATGTTGTGCCATCATCGCACAGGTCTCATCATTTCACCACGGCTGTCCTTCAATCACTTAACAGTCCTTCAGTGCTGTTACAACAAGGTAGCCAGTGTTAGCATTGGCTAAGGCAACTGACACTGCTCAACTTAAAAAAAAAAAACCCAAAAAACAAACAAAACAAAGCAGGAATGCAATGGGAAAAATACATTTTGGACTATTTTTTGGTTACTATATACTTACTATTAAGATTGTAGTGTATTATGTATACGTGTGTATGGATCCTACCTCCCCCTTAACCAGTGAGCCAGTCTCAATGAAATGCAACACATAAGGTGACTAATGACGTCTGTACGTTTAAAAAAAAGATTTTTTATTAATCCCAACTGTTTTGATTTTCACATTTATCAACCACTGGTGATCTTATGCTCTGCTTTTGCATTTGTTTCACGTTGGACATTCATCGTGACATAGTATGCGTGTCATGAGATACATCATCACACATGAACTCCCCCGTCAAACTTGGCTGGACTTCCCCTAATTTATACTTTATACTTGGCTAATAACAGCTCAGGATAAAGAAATCGTTAAAAAACATTTTCAAGAATGTTAAAAATTTTATTAAAATGAAATTAATAGCACTGTTAAGGCATTTCAATTGAATTTAAATAATGGAAGTTTAATTATATCTTCATCTCTTTCATGTTTAAAAAATAGTGCAACTTACTTTACCTCAATGGACCAGCCATTACTACAGCACAGCTAGCCTTGACTAGAAATATAACCCATCCACCAGAACCATTAAGAGTTTCTAATTACGCCAATGTGTGTGTGACTTTACCAACAATTTCATTATCCGATTGTTCAGTCTGACGTCACTGACGTGGACCTAAACTCCGCTGCAGGTCCATATATCAAACGATCACTATGGCATTACTGAGAGTTGAAAAACTGTCTAAAGTCTTTCATCTTTAATAAAATGATCAGCGTTCTGCTCTACCAGGTGTAACAATTGAGTTTAACATCCAGGCATCCATGAAAACGGAATTTATGACATTTAACGGAGTTAGAAGTTAGCAGGGAGTTAGCTCGCTAGCTTCTATCTAAATACAATATAGCATGTCCTGACTGCGGGTTTTGGAAACAAATTAAAACGTACAGCTCTGTTATCACTTTCACTTTCATAAATGAAGACAGAAAACTAAACAGCAGTGACGTTTGTAGGGTTACTGAAGTTGGGCTAGCTGGTATATAATGATGTGCTACGTGACCGCTAGCGACACAGCTATGTTAGCATAATATAAACAAGCTAACTTTTTTTTCCCACTCGATAAAAGTTAACGTGAGTGTTCTCGGTGGTCAGGAACAAATGTAATCGCATGGCAGGATGCTGTAAAAGGACCAAACTTCAGCCAGGAGAACAACTGAGATAATCCATCCACAATACGAGGTTAGTCATTCATATACTGCTGCATGGGACGGGCTGTAGCTACATCCTAAGGTTTTAAAAACTGAGCTTAAATAAATGATTAGCGGTAATAAAAGCCGAGGGAGGTCAACAGTGATCACTGACTGTTTTTGGAGCTTTTTGAGATCAAATAGAAGAAAATACATAACATTAAACATGTTAACAACACAAAAGCCATATTAAACGCAGACTACTTTAGGCCCGGAAGTAGGATTCGTTGCGTCATCACTGAACAACCAGATATAACCTTTCGCATTTAAGCTTGAGATTTCGTCCTGTTTCCAGTCATAATGCTATATTATGGTAAGTGCTGGTACTGATGTTTGTTAATGACTTATATCAGACAGAATCTCATTATAATTTTAAAAAAGTTAACATATTTATTTTGTATGTAACATTTCCTTCCTTCTTAATCGCTTAATTCTTGGAAAGTGTCAGTTGTTTTAACAGGAAACATGTTGTGGATAAATGAAAGTTTATGCGCAATTGGCCACTTCTATAAAACAATAATGAGAAAGTCATCATTACAATACTAGTGGTAACTAAGTACAAACTACAGTTGAGTTCATAAGCTTACAAACAGTCATCATTTTTTAAGGATTTTTTGAACAGTTCTTTTTCAGGGTGAATGATTCGACATTTAATGTCTTTAAAAAATATTAAGTTATTTTGGGTTTTGATCCACACAGGGTCAACAGTACAAGTTCAAACATTTACATGCTCTCACTCAAATCTCCTAATAAGTGGTGCTGAAGGATGTACAAAGTCTTTTAGCTTGATAAGACACAAAGCATTTATTTGATTGCACAGAAGTTTTTTTTTAAACTACTAGACATGACCACAACATGCAAGCTGTTATCAGCATGCAAGTGATAATAATAGTTATTTGGGCAACTGAGGTGACAGCATCTTCCACATACTTTCAGGTATAGACATTATTCAAACTTACCTACAAAGTCATTGAACTATTAAACTTGTTTTTATTTTTTGATGTCATTTACAATTTTTGTTCAGTTACAGTTTAAGTTTTGTTCGTGTTTGAATCTTTGGAGGCAAAGTGGAGGCATCAGGTGATCCCTTTAAAATGGTGCTGAGCTGTAAATTTTCCCTCCGCACAGGCTAATTTTATAGTAGGATAAAGTTGTACTTAAATTTGTCTTATTTCAAACACTGTGCACCTCAAACAGGCTTACACTCTTTGAGCTGGAGCCAACCTACTAATGAGTCAGAACACTTAGTGCCTCTGATCACTCCTCACTCCTCATGCATTGGTCTCCTGAATACATTTGTGCTGGCAGTTCTAATATATTTGTGTTACTGATGGTATTAAAGTGTAGAGGTTTAAGTTTTTTGTATAAAGGATGATTTAAACAAAGGAATTTCACATTCAGTGGTTTTTACCTCCAGTAAATGAACTACATTGAAGTACACTGGCAGTGTGACAATTGCTGTTTTTGATACTGAAACTACTAAACTAAGACTCAAGTGCTTTTAAGTGTTTATGTTCTGGGCAACAGAAGTCTTATTTTGTAGTGTTTGCTTGTGGCCACCAGTTATATACTGTGTAATGTGACTGACTCTGCTCAAAAGTTTGACAGTTTCAGTAAGTGTTACAAAGAAAATAGGGATTTTTTTGCATATAGAAAAGCTTCTTCTGTGTGATGTTGCATCCTCAGTGCAAGAACAGATTGTCTGATCAAACTATTTTTTTTTTAGTAAACTCTTCTTTCACTGTCTTAAAACCAAACACAGGTAAGTCAGTAAGTTACTGAATAAAATGTGCAGAAAACATGTGGAAGTTTTACAGTTGTTCAAAGTCAGTGAGTCAGGGGCTTGAAGGAGAAGCAAATATACATCTGATACATCTGATTTTCTGGCGCTGTGTTTAACACCATGTTATCATGTCTTTATTTGTCATCATTGGACAATCTTACAATTAACTACACAACTTCTTTTCAGAATATCAGTCTAATTCACGCAAATGTGCAGTGCTTTAAATATTTTATTAGTCCAGTTTATACTCAGCACATGCAGTACTTAACAAAATTATTATTACTATCCAGTACAAGGTTCCACACAAGGTACTCACAGCTGCCCTAAATACACAATACTGGTAATTACCAAAAACACTTTTTATGTTCCTGTGGTTAATCCTCCAACATGCAATTATTTATTTAATATCAAAATAATTATTGTTGTTATCTATGATTTTTCAAATTCATAGTTTTACAAAAAAATATATCTTAAAACAGTTAAGTGCTTTAGGATTTATTTTTTTTTAAATTAAGATGCAAAGGTTATTTATACGACGTAGTATTAGGGTCGCATTAAAAAAACAATATCATTCATCATTTTGAGAATAATATTATAATTCTATTTTGTTTCAAGACAATCAGCCATGGTTGCTGTACCCTCTGAGTGAAATCGTACTTCAGAATCGACTTAAGTAACAAGGAAGGAAATGATTTCTTTTTTAGCACACAAACATATTATGGTGATATGTAAAAGGATGTTGAAAAGATGGTGCAGATGGTTGCATTCGTGTAATGTGAAATGGCTAACTCATCTACACAAAGGTATAAGAAACGTGGCAGTTTGTCTTGAAACAACAAAAGTAATCTCCACATTTTGATGCTTTTCTCAAAATAGATTTTCGATTTTAATCGTGAAATTTTGACTTTATTCTCAAATTGATCAGAATATTTTATTTTCTTAATGTGGCCCTAATACTCCGCCTTATATTTACTTCCAAAATTAGTTTTAGTGGTTGAATGTTGTTTGTGTTTAATTTCTGACTTCTCAGAGAAGTCCAGTGAGCTGGTTCAAATTTTGCATCTGTCTGATGTATGCGAGGTGACTTCTGCACCAACTGCAATGTTGCAACATGTTTGCAGAGAATCTGTTGTTGTGATAGTTTATATGCGTAGATTATTGAAGCACCCAGGTCAATGGAAAAATGCAGGAAGGAGTTTCTGGCCGCAGCGATGTGTGATGGGTAAACTACTGGCCCTGCAGAGAGAGAAATAAATAAAACAGTCTTTGCTCTGCTTTAGCTTTAAATATCTATGTGCTTGAAATTAAAATAAATAAATAAATTCAATAGTGATCATAATAACAGGACCAGCTTTTTCTTTATAAAGAAAAACATGGGCTTCGCAATCCATTATTGTTTTCTGTAATAAGAAAGCTTTGGAAACAGAAGGATAATTCACAAGATGAGTCAGTGTTTATCAAGTTGCTGTTCTGTAACAGCAGGAAATAAAGAAAATGTAAATAACAAAACAATTTACCATTGGGCCGCACCCTCCACGTCTAATGGAACACCTTCTCTTCTGTTGTTCTTGGTTTGGTGGGTTGACCGTCCTCTTTGCCACCTATAATGAAATGACATGAACATTGCGTTTTTATGTAATGATGATAAATTAAAATCAACATAAAGTATAGACATGTTGTTACTGTATAAAGAAATCATGGTCATGACATTTATAGATTAATATACAAAGTCCACAAGGAGTTTGAAAAATTGTGATCCTGTGTAAACAGTAAATAAATACAGAAGGCAATAAATTGCAAATCTCACAATCCCACATTTGATCTAATAAAACAACAGATCAAATGTTTAAACTGAGAAAATGTACAAGTACAAGTAACGAGTTCTTAGTTACTTGTTCATTTAGAAGTTTTGATGAATCTTTCCAAACACAAGGAATGAACTTAAGGGAGCACAAAACTGCACAAACACCTATTATGATGCTACGTTCCAATTTTGTAATGGAAAAGTAGAAATACACTCAAAATCAAACACATTTGCCAGCCACGTGATCCAGGTCTGTTGATACAACCTAAAACAGCGAGCTTTCACTTCTGCGGCATTCAGTTCCTCTCTCCACAAAATATAATATGGAATTTGTAGTAAATTCAGACAGATAATTAAAGGTATGTATCCCTACCTTTTTGATTGCTGTTGCGGATCTTCTTACCTGATCTGGACCTTTCACTACGACTTGACCAGCTGCGTCTAAAGGAAAGGCAGTGATGAGCAGAACAACCTGCAGGCACAACAGGAGCAGCACAGTTTTGTCCATGGCTGACAAAAGAAACGAACAGAAAGCTGATGCTCACTAGAACTGCTGTGGACAAAGATGTGGCAATAACAGACTGCCAGCTGTGTTTTCTTACTAACAGGAAACTGCAAGTCATTATCAACACGAAACTTACTTACATTAATAAGAGTGCATAAGAGGTGCGACCCAAATACATTGACAGCTGTGGTTTTACTACAGTGAAAACCACTCCTTTAATCTTGGTTTACAAAAAAATTGAGTTGAGTTTAATTTCATTATGCTTCGTTATATTCTTCCTAGATGATAGATGGAATACTATATTTAAAAAAAAAAAAACAGCTTACAAACTTAATTATGTAGCATAAAGACTGAAGACAGGATGTAACAGCTATCCATACTATCTCAACAATCACAAGATCTGTTTACAAGCCTTTAAATTAGTATCATAACACGTAAAAAGCCTATGAATATGCAGCCACAATCCGTTCACATCTACTTTCACAAACTTACAAGTAAACAAACTGAAGAGATCAAAGTATGCAACTGTTTCTGTACTATGAAGATGAAGGTATTGCCGCCTACTAACCAATCAGTAATCTTAAAAGCAACATCACTATTCCTGGAAGATCCATCAGACCTTTCCTTGATGACTTGCAGTAATAAATGTATATTTGCAGAGCTTTGATCTGATCTGACTGATGCTGGTGATTTGCCTGCAGTAATGACTTTCAGTACTTACTGACTGTTTAACCTGTTCATGTATTTGCCAAAGTACAGTTTGCTGTTACAACATCAACAGTTCTCTGTGGCTGTGCACAGAATTAAAGATGTACTCTGTGCAATCATTCTAACCGGGAGAAAGAACACTTCAAACAAATCATTAAAATCCCTTAAATTATTCCTGTGATGTGAATGTAAGCTTTCAACCATAGTTGATGAATAAAACTGGTGTCACAATAAGCCACGTCTACAGAACAATAATGAGGAAATAGCAGTTCACGCAACAGCAATAGACAAAGCAAACAGCCATCTCTTGGCTCATATACGCTCACACAAACCCACAGTCAAAGCCACAGTTTCCATCACTTGTCACGTACTAACTATTGTAAACCTTTGGCCATCTTTACTGCCGCTCTTTGGTAATATGCATGAATTTATGTAACTTGTTTATAATACTGCACAATCCACAGACTTTACGTTTCTTTTAGCTGGATTACATCAGTTTAGAGGAGGAAATCTGATTATTTATCATCATTATTTTGTCAGTGCCGCTTTTAAATTCTGATTTATTCTGTGAATTCTGTTTATTCTGAAATTTTGTCAGATGTGTTGAGTGTTACATGACTTCTTCTGACAACCCAAGCTCTTTGTAACTGTGTCACTTGGTTCAGTAAGTACATCTACACAATCTTAGTGTTTAATGTCTGTGACAGTTCATTGACTGAGACAATGTAGAAGATAAATAGGCATGTAAAACTGGGTCTGTTATACTTATTTCAGACTACTAGATTTGCTTTGCATTCAAAGTAATTCAAAATGATATTTATTTATTTATGCATTTATTTATTTATTTATTATTCTACTGGGCCTTAGTGCATTCAATATGACCCAAAATGTGAGCACACAAACTCACTAGGAAAATGTTTAGAAATCAGTCAGAAAGCCATTTTACTAGTCACTTATATAGGACTAGAACTACAAATATCACCCCCTGGTAGCCATAGAAATGCAACTTTAAGACGCTTCAGCTTTGGCTTAACTTTTCAGAAGTTTATGTTTTATGTTGTCTGTTGTTCTTCCACATTACTCTCTGATTATTTTGTTGAACTGATGAGCTGTACTGATACCTTTCTCCAAGGTTAAGTCTGACTGCCTGCAGCTTCTGGGACACTTCAGTCTCTGCTATACTGATGACAGTGTGATCATGTATTTGTTTGTCTTTGTTGGTACCAAAGTCACAAATCCGAAGGTGGTTTTTGCCAGTGGTTGTAAAACACCAGTTTCTTCTTAGCAACAGGGGGTTGTCAAGAGTCTCCTACTAGTCTGTAGACATGCATCACTGGGGCCTTAGCCATTATTTACCTAGCAACTGCCATCAGCCTACCTACAGGAACCCCTGATGATCAGTCAGGAAATATTCATTTTTCTCTCATGATTGGTCAATGCCAGATGGTTGGCAGAGCAGTCTATAGGATGATTTTGCAAAACTACAATATCCTTAAAGAATATGTGAAAAGTACAAGACTAAATTATGTTTAGATAAAAATATAAATAATCACATTTTCATGAAGTGTATTTGCAAATTCAAATGTAATGATTTCATATATTACATAGTCAGAGATCACAGTAAATTTAAGCTCGATTTATGAAGACAAATAAATATTATATGTATATATATATATACACATATATATATATGTTTTGTAATTGCACAGATCACTTTTAACCTCAGAAATATCAATTTTAGCGTTCTCTGATAATGTAGTAGACTTGCAGTTAGTTTAAAGTCTTGATTTCAACATAAATTTGAAACACTTTAATGATAATGCCTGATGCTGATAAAGAACATTACATCATCTCTTGTTATTACATCATTACTTAATTTCCATTTATTGGTTGACACATATATAAACAATTCCATATAAGTCAATTGATTAATACTTTTGTTTGATTATATGTTATTGAACAATCAAATTAATTAAGTAGGCTTGCACACAGAAGAGATACATCAGATTACAAACCATTTTTTTTTAAAAAGCTAGAAAATTAAATACAAAAAGAAAGCAATGGTCTTAATAAAATGTAAAAATATATCAAATGTTTAAACTGAGACATAGTTCAGAATTTTATTAAAAATATTAGCTCATTTTGAATTTAATAGTAGCAACATGTCTCAAAAAGGTTGGGAAAGAACAACAAGAGGGTGGTACTAAACTTAAAACAACTGGAGCAACATTTTGGAACTAATTATATGAATTGACAACAGGTCACTAACATGACCGGGTATTAAAAAAAAAAGAAAATCTCAGAAGTTAAGATGGGTAGAGGTTCACCAATCTGCAAGAAACTGCCTTTAAATTATGGAACTATTTCAGAACAATATAACTATGTCCAAAATTAGAAAGATATGCCAACATCATTAAAAAATTCAGAGTCTGGAAAAAAAATTGTACAGTGATCAAAGCAAAAAATCACAATTGGATATCTTTCCCCCATTAGGCAGCAATAATGGAATTGGCAGCATTCACAAGGCTGAAATGTAGATATATGAACTTATAATATCTGCAAATCATTGTATTTGGTTTCTATTTCCATTTTACACAGAATCCCAAATACTTGGAATTGGTTTTGTAAATAAGCAAAACAATATAATCAATGTAATAATCAAATTGCATCGAAAATAAATGACTTTTTTGTTGAAAAAAGATTACATATTAGATAGAGTTACACTATAGGGCAGTAACTGGGAATATACTTGGAAACTGACAACAGAAGGACATGTAGACAGGCTAACCTTTCTTTTTTCCTGACTGATTAATAATGCAGTCGACTAAAATATGCTATCCTTTGCTATTGTGTCTGGAAATACCTTAGAATTGAATATTTGACCTTTATACTTTACTGATTTCTGATCATGTCAAAATTTGTTTGAAGTCTGAAAATAATCTTTTAGAAAGAAATCAAACGGCCCTACCTTACCTAATCCTAAACAGCATTTAGGACTAAGGATTTCTAACAGTATGTATGATTCTTATGCCGTCTTACCTGTATTAAATATGTATGTTTTACTACAGAATCAAAAGATCTAAATTAAAACTAAATTGAAAAATTGCCTCAATGTCCAAATTGAGGTAAATGTGTGTGGTTTTTTTGTATTTTTGTCTTCAATAAAGTAAAAAAAAAAAAACTGAATTAAAAGTATCATATCATAATAGAGAGGTCTCTTGATGATGATCAGACAGGCGGAAGAATTGTTTGATTGTTCACCAGTCTTGTTCTCAGTTGTTGTTACTGGAAAGAAAAGAAAGAAAAAAAAAACACATCCATCTTGTCAAATCTTGCCACAAATCAAAGTATTGTGTGTAACAGCGTCATGCACCAATCACATTCATTAAATGTTATAATCCTGCTTTACAAATGTACAATAAATCCATAACTCTAGACCAGGGAGCAAAACATAACAATTAAAAATAAAGCACAGATTTTTTATTTTAGCTGTAATTTAGTATCATATCAAATGTGATTGTACCTGTTCAGTAGAGGACGCTGAGGATTGTGTTCCTTGTTTTTCTTTGTATATTTTTGCCATTCTTGGTATAACTCTACTTTTCCAAACTCTTCCTGGTGTAACCTTTTGCTTTCTTCTATGGCCTTTTTGGGTGCAGCTACTTCTGCCACGTACCAGTCCCCTCCCCTGATTGATTCAGTCAACTCTTTGTGCTTGAGGAAAGGCTCCCATTGGCCTGGGTTACTGAGGAGAGCATCAGCCTCCACAGATCGAAGGCAGTCTGCTGTCAAAGCGATCTCGGCAGAGCTGCCTTCTGATTTCATACCCCGTGCCAAAGCATGAAACAAACAGCTCTTGCCCTCACTCTCTATAATCACTGTCTGGTTATTGATGTGCACATCATAATGGCCATCAGGGTATTGGTCACTCTTTTGTCTGTAGATCAATGTCACAGTTGTATTGGCAGGTCGAGTGTCTGGGCTCAGCTCCTGCATTTTGGTAAGTCTTCCATTGCTGTCCTCTGTTAGGATGACAACTTTAGTGCCAGTGGCTTCTGACAGAACTTTGATATCGAGGATGGTGCCTGTAGTCGTGGAGTTCTTGATCTTTTCAGCATGTGATTGTGAGCACTGACCTGCCTCTCCTTTAAGTTTGTGTTTAGAATTCAGCTTTCTTGGGGTGTATATGTTGTTCTGCCCAGCTCTGAGTTTTTCCTCTGTCCTGTCACTCTTTAAGCTGTTTATGATTATATGATGGTCAATATTGCTTTTTATTTGACCGTGAACATGAGAAACAATGTAAGTAGAGAACTTGTGGTCGAAGACTTCTACCAAAGCATTAGCCAATAAAGTATTGATGGTGGATGCTAAGTCTTGCTTGAAGTCTTTCAAAAGTTTAATGTCCTCTCCAGATAGATCACTTACTTTCACATTCTCGTTGCTTTTCTTTTCTTTAAATATTTTCAGCTGTTCATGAAGATTTGAGAAAAACTTATATGAGAGGCTGAGCACTGTACTAATGGTATTGTCTGCCAGTCGGCCCATGTAACGAGTTTGGATTGTGGTAAGAATTGCAGATGCATTGTCTTTGGTGTGTGATTTGGCTTTTTCAGTTATTTTAGAGAGAGATGAATTCAGTTTATTTTGCCAACTGAGGTCTGCATAGAATGGCTGCACTGCAGTTTTGCTTAACTCTTTGAAAATGGCCAAGAGATTATTCTTTGTGCTCTTATCGTTCAGAAGATCTTGAAGTTGCTTTTTATCCTCAGCTTGTGAGAGAATGATGAAGTCTACTAATGTAGCTAAGGGGTCTTTTTCCATGTTTGATTCCACACTGGGGACAATCCTTTCTTTTAAATCAGATTTGATGCTGTTTACTATATCTGCCAGTATTTTCTCTTCTTTATTCCCAAAACCATTAGTAATGATTGTCATTTCTGCATTCTTCATATTTGTCACAGGACTAACATTTTCTTCAGCCTGTCTGGAGAGAAACTTTGGCATCGGCTTCATATTTTTGCCCATTCCTTTGAGTAATATTTCAGAAGATTTGAAGCTCTTTGCGACCAACTTTCCAACTCCAAACCCAACGAGAGATACACCAAGAGAAATGGCTTTTTCTGTTGCCCATGACTTCCAGCTGATTTCTCCTGTCATCGTAGACTCACTCGTGCTGTCTGTTTTTTCTTCAGTAATGAGTCCCATGCCAACTTGAGCCAATCTATGAAACATACATGCAGTGAGCAATGATCCTCCAATATTCTGTAAAACTGCAAAAAAGGTCACTAGAAGACCTTCCCATGAGAAACGAGGCTCATCTTCCACAGAAAATATATATCTCAGACCTCTATTATAGAGGGTATAGACTTCAACTTGGAGATCTTTATCAGCCCCTGATACCAAGCAGAAAATAGGGGATTTTTTTACCACTGGATTCTGCTGTTTTATTTTATCCAACTTTTTGATGGCCTCAGTAATGTTTTTGTCAAAGTAACTTAGAACGTTGCACTTGGTTGATAACTGTTTTTCCAGACTGGTTGGGTTGCTGTTGGCTGAGTATGCAGAGGACATTGTTACAAACTGAAGGCAGACTAGTGATTCTTCACTGAGAAACTTCAGAGATTCCTGTGCCTTCATTAGATCATCTATTGCCTTGGTGAGGTAATCTCCTTCCGCCTGTTGTATAGTGCAGTATGCACGAGTGTAAAAAGCTACAGCTGCCCAGCTTTTATCCTCTGTCGTGGCTTTTTCAAACATTATGGCTGCGGTGTCCCACTTTTTTTCATCCAGTGCAACATTTCCAAACTTGATGTAGTGATAAATGCTGGAACTTGGTGAAGTCTGACTTTCAGACTGACTTTTTGCCTTTGACAAATCAGCTTTCAGACTCTCTTGCAGTTCATTTCTCTTCAACTGATCAATTTCTTCTGATTTAGTTTGCAGCCAAATCCCCCAGAACTCATTCATGATGGCAACAACAGCTCTTTCCTCGTCTCCATCAGTGGTGTCATAAATATCTTGAAGTGTTTCACAGTATTCTGAAAACAGGTCCTCCCGCAGTTTCATCTCAGCAACATCGTTCATCATGTAACTTATCTTTTCTGCTGCAAGTCTGTCTCTTGTGCTCTTGGCTTCCTCCAGAGAGGACATTGTGTGAAAAGATGGCTGCAGGTGTTCAGTGGAAATGATTATCTGAGCAGATCCAGGTTTACCTTTGCGTGCAGTTCGTCCAAAAGCCTGGAGTTCCACTCTTGTGTTCTCAGAAAGGAAGGAGAGGATCACAAATAACCCTCCATTATTGTTCACCTTTGGGGACACTTTTATGTCTGTGCCACGGCCGGCAAGGTTTGTGGCAACAATGACATCACCAGGATGAAGCTCCTTGTCTATTTTACTCAAACTGTCTCTGTCACTGTGGCAGTAGAGAATCAATTTTTTATTTGGGATGCTGCTCTTCAGCTCTTCGTAGATCTCTTTGGCTTTGTTTATAGTTTCACAGATCACCAATGCTGCTCTTCCTTCTCTGTATGAATTTGGGGAAATCTGAGCCATGACCACATCTTTTATTTCAGATTTCCATTCTTCAGCTGTTTTTTTCAGAGTACCTTTGACCTCAAATAACTTTTTCCTGCTGAATGTTGGTATTTTGCACACAGAGAGATTTGGATACAGGTCCTGCAAAAACTGAATGTCTGCTTTGCTCCCCAGTGTTCCTGTTGTTCCGTATATTTTCCCCTGGTATTTCTCAAAAAAGGAGATGTTGGAAATGTAGTTTGTCACTGTTGAAATTGTGCTCAGTTTGACTTGGTGTTTAACCTCCACAAACTGCTGCAGACCATCCCCCCATTTCTTATTCAGTTCAACAATACCAGTGGATCTGAAGTCCACTGGACAGACGTTGTCATTTTCTACGACATATTCTCGTCCTTCTTTCAGTAACATTGCCAGAAAGGCATTCTGAACCCACACTGAGACTTTCTTCTCCACCAGAGTCTTCAAGAATCCAGGAATGCTGATTTTGTCTTTATTGTTTTCACATGGGGTGTACTGAATCCTCTCAGAGATCAATTCTGCAATGGGCTTGATGAGAACTTCTTCTGACTCATAGAGAGGACAACACAATCCTTCCTCCAGCACAAGAAATGAAAGCTCTGGGATGTCCCGGTCATTGTATGGACTGCACTTTTGAAGACAGAGCAGTCCCTTGCCATCTAGCGTGTAAACAGTAAAGCCATAGGGGACATAGTCCTCAATTTCTTTGAAAAAGTCAACCATAGCATCCTGACTCACTGTTTTCAGTTTACTGAGAATTTCATGGTTTTCACTCTTGTAGATATCTTCTGAAAATCCTTTTGGCACAATGTTGGATTCTTCAGCAATAGTTAAAATGTCCATTGGATCACTAATTTCAGTGTTTTCTGTGTTCATTGAGTCATAGATAGCCTTGAAGAATGAAGCAGGAGGACCTCTTACAAATGTCTGATGTCCTGTAGATAGGAAGCCATACTGACTGACGTGGCTCCAGATCATGGTGAGAATAATGTTCAGGTGCTGCATGGAGACCATGGGGCTGGACAGGTATGTCAGCTGCACTCCTTGATCTAGCAGCAGTGAGTCCACTTCATCGATAATGATGCACTGAAAGTTACGATCAGCCCTCACATCCTTCATCTCAAATATTTGGCGAAGGTGATCAGCAGCAAAGGCTTCAATGGTTCCATAGACCACGTCCTTCTGATAGCATTCTTTCCGATCTTTATCCTCATTTTTATTTGTGTTTGTGTCGACTGTAATGCCAAAGTATTTGTAAAATTTGGCCCATTCTTTAGCATCTCTTTGGCATAACACAGAGGAGTTGGACACCACATCCACCTTTTCACCTCTAAGCACACGCAGCACGGCAAACATCGCTATGACACAAGACTTCCCTTCTCCAGTTCCCATCTCCAGGAGCTTCCCAGTGTCAGACAAGGCCAACAGGCACCAGCTTATCATCTGAGTTGCCCTGGGAAACCACTTCCTTTCAGCTTTGTGGAGGTGTACAGCATTGCATAAGACTGCAAGGACTTCCTGAAGGTCCTCAGTTTCTTTGCTTTGACACAGAGACCTAACATGTTCCACATCACATGTGTGCTTTTTAATTTCACCAGTTTTGATTAGGTTTGTTACATGAGTTACTATGTTGTCTGATGTACTCAGTGTTTGTTTATCAATGACTTTCATCTGCTGTATTTCACAGAAAAGGTTTTCAATGTTTCTTTTTTTCTCACCTCTAAGGCTCTTTTCTAGATGCTGGATCAGATTCTTAGTTGTGCATGAATCTATGAGCTCAGTGAGAGATTTGTTGTTTTCATCTTTCCACTTAGAGGAAACCTGATATGTTTCCATCAAATGTAAAATCTTCATGATGGAAATACAGCCGTCATCATGGTGGTTATCAGTTAATGCTCCAAGAAGGTTTAAGACCTCTACTGGTGACCAAAGTCTTTGTTCCCCAAGATTTGAAACCATCTTGAAGACTTCTTTGGTTTCTTTGTCTAAGTCTTGGAATTGTTCCACACAGGCAAATAAATTCTCCAAACACCATTTGCCTGCAGGATCTGTCATGTTTTTAACAGCTTCTGTTTCTCTAGCAAACACTTGCAAGAGATTTTCCAGGAAGGTCAAAATAAAGATCTCATTAGAAAGCAATTCCTTCCCTGTGATTTTCTTTGAGACGGTGATGATTTTTGTGTCAGTGATTGTGTCTTCATTTAGGTTACAATGGAGGACCTGAAAAAGGGCCTTAATAAAGATATGTCTCAGTTCCACATCTTCACTGTGAAATTTACTCATGAGGTTCTGCAGGACCTCCGCAGCAAACACCAGGGAGTCATCGTCTTTGAGTCTTGAAAGTTCCAGAGCATGCAGAACACTGAGACTTTGTTTTTCAATAATAAATCCACGACTAAACGGTGTATGCCCCGTTTCCATTGCCTCTATGCCACGTTGAACATAATCTGACACAAAATCATCCATTGTACCATAAACAATGTCTGCTTCATAGACATCCTGGAATGATGGGTCAGTCTTCTTCATGTTTGTGTTAAGTGAAATGTTAAGGTGCTTGTAGAAGTCAGACCACTCCTTTGTTTGCTCCTCTGAGTGAACATCAGAGCTCAGCACAATGTCCAATTTGTTTCCCATGCAGACTTGCATGGCTGCAAACATGGCTGTAACACATGGGTCTTCTTCCACACCAACCAGTTGTACCACTCCACTTTTCAGAGTCAGCACCAGTCCACACCACCGCACCATCTGCCTCACTGTGGGCCACCAGCCTTTTATATTAAACACTGCTTTGCAGAGCTGACACAGACATTTCTGTATGTTGTCTGCATTCAAAGATTCACATTTAAATGAATCTTTCATAAAAGGTTCTTCTTTTGGTACATTTTCTGTATATTTCAGGACACCAGTGTTAATGTTTTTTATCATATCAATGACAGAGTCATCCAAATTCCACAACATCTTTACTTCTGCTAGAACTGCAGTTACACTGTTCTCATCATTTCCTCTTAGAGTCTTTTGTAAATCCTGACAAAATCTCTCAGCAGCAGCAGATTCAAGGAGCTGGATTAGAGAGTGCCCACAGTCATCTATCCAGTCTGGTGGTATGTCATACACTCGTACCAAGGTAAGGATTTGAGTTATGGAATCATCAGCCGCATATTTCTGTGACAGTGCATTAAGCAGAGTGACTGCTTCCATTGGAGTCCATTGGTTTCTTTGCACAAGTTTGAGGAGCATTTCAGTGGATTTTGAGTGGGCTTCTTTTCCATTTAGATCTGTGAGTGTGGATAAGAGAAGCTTTAAACACTGGATTTCCATCTTTAAAGTGAACACAGAGGCTCTTCCAACTGCACTCTGCAGTGATGATGTGAGGGTGCTCAGGAATTCAATTACAAAGAGGTTTTCAGTGGAAATCTCATATTCTGCCCATTGTTTGGCTATGAGGACAGCATCATTATCAGATCTGTCACGGTCATTGAAAACATGCATCAGGTTCAGATACAGGGCTTGAGTCAAGAGGAAACTCTCAAAAACACCACTTGCTGATTGGCTGATGGATCCCAAATGGGACTGCATATGATTGGAGATGGTTTGTAGGGAAACTTCTTCAGATATTTCCAGAGACAGAGCACAGAGCTCTGTGATGAACACCTGAGTGTGCTGCAGAGTGCTGATGGATGGAGGAGCACTGATCCACTCATCAAACAGAAGTTTGTCCAGGACTGAAAGGATCTCACTGAGCTGATCACCTGTGAGCTGAGTCAGACTGAGATTTATAACTGGGAGACTGCATTTCACCGAGAGGAGTTCAAGAAGCTCGTCACTGTCACTGATTGATTCATAGTTGGCTTCAGACTTATGCAGATGCTTTATTAGAACATCTCGCTTGGACTCACATTCCTGTGAAATGTGCCCTCTCACCTGTTTCTCAAACTGCTCTTTAGCTCGTTGGTAGGAACTTTCCAGAGTTTCATTGAATTTTTTTCTTCTTTTGTCCTCTTCTCTCCTTTGCCTCTCCTGTTCTCTTCTCTGTTCTTCCTCTCTCCTTTGCCTCTCCTGTTCTCTTCTCTGTTCTTCCTCTCTCCTCTGTCTCTCCTGCCTCTCCGCTTCGCTTCTCCCCCATTGGTCAAAGCAACTTCTACACTCGTACGCATTATCCTGACCAACTGGTCTGTAATATTGACCTCCGTTGAACACATATACATATCGTCCATAAATAGTATTTTGAGAAAGGTTGTTGAAGCTCATGCACGGAGGCAGGCCATTATAACATTTACAGCATCTCAGGTTGCTGCCCATGTTACTTTCTGATGGTGCATTCCCCATTTTTGATGATTTAGTCAGCAATTAGTCAGTGGCTGTCAAACGTGCCCAGCATTCTTCTGAAAAGCCAATAAATAAATAAAAATTCAATGACTTAATTATATAACAACTTATCCATAATCCATAAAGTTGTGCTGACTATTATTATAGCTCACAAAATAAATAAATAAAGTAGATAATTATAAATATTAAAGTACATAATAATTAATTTTAAAAATTCAGATTTCTTTACCACTAATGTACAACAAGCCATGATGGCACTGAAGAAACAGTTAAACATATAATAAATTAAAAATACAAAAATGTATTCATTTATAATACATAGAACGTAAGTAAACATACATATACATTCCACTTACATGCCTGTTAAGCAAAAAATGCCCAGCAGTTTATAGACATATATGTATATGAGGTGCGATGAAGAAGGTGCCTAATAAGTACAGCAAGCTGTCCATACCGGAGGACTTGAAAACTGCCTTGGAAACTCACAGCCTTGTCCAGGTGCTTGAAGAGGTACACCAAAGAGATAAAGGGCAGGAGAATAAACCATCTGTTCTTCACAGAAACATCCAAGATGTACTCTCAGTGGCAGGGGAACAATATGAGAACAACACCACCAAGGCTGGAGGAGGAGCATATAGGAGAAGGACGCAACCCATAACAGCAGTTGGTGGAGCTAAGAGAAGACCACAGCAACCTCCCTGAACAGGACCCAGTAACAATCCCAGTGGGAGATATCAAAGAAAGGTTCATATGGTTCATGCCTACTGGCTGAAGAAGCTGACTGCGCTCCACAAGTGTCTGGCAGCACTGATGAACCAGCTGCTGGTCAATGAGAGACACCTGGAATGGCTAACCGAAGGCCGGACAGTCCTGATCCTCGAGGACTGCCAGAAGGGACCGGTCCCTTCCAACTACAAGCCAATAACCTGCCTCAGTACCACATGGAAGCTCCTATCAGGCATCGTAGCCATTACAAGAAGGCCTATGACCCGATGTCCCACACCTGGATCCTGGAATGCCTATAACTATACAAGAGGATACAGGAACTCAATGGGGATGTGGCGTACAACACTGGAGGCTAACTTCAAGCCAATAGCACAAGTCACCATCAAGTGAGGGACCAAGGAGAGGCTCTGTTCCCACTGCCGTTCTGCATAGACCTGAACCAGTGAGATCATAGACATAGATCATAGTCTCGATAAATGCACGGCGTTTCGGCGGGTACACTGGCTTCCGCGAGTGTGATGCTTATTTGGAGCAATGAAAAAATAATAAAATATAATTTTATTTTTATATTTCAATATCACAATAAACTTCCAATTTAGAAGTACAAGTTTTTTTTTCTTTTTTTCTTTTTTTTTAAAGAACTAACATAAATAAAATACACTTCAGCTAAATACTTCTAATTTATTTTCCCAAACCACGAGGAGCCGCACTATAACGACTAAAGAGCCGCATGCGGCTCCGGAGCCGCAGGTTGCCGACCCCTGGTCTATACCTTACCCTAACGCTATACTGTTTATACCGTCTTTATACGCAGGGGTGTCAAACTCCAGGCCTCGAGGGCCGGTGTCCTGCAGGTTTTAGATCTCACCCAGGGTCAACACACCTGAATCAAATGATTAGTTCATTACCAGGCTTCTGGAGAACTTCAAGACATGTTGAGGAGGTCATTTAGCCATTTAAATCAGCTGTCTTGGATCAAGGACACATCTAAAACCTGCAGGACACCAGCCCTCGAGGCCTGGAGTTCGACACCTGTGCCATACAGTATAAGGTGTCTATAAAGTTGGAATGTCAGAAGATTAATCTCTGCTATACTAACACAAAAATTAATTCTCAAACTCCTAACTACATTCACAAAACACACAGTAGTTTCAGATCATGCACACAACCAGTCACAATAACATATCATACTATAAGGACTGTAGTGTATTTTTGTTTCTATCACTGAGGGAACATTGACTGCACACTAAAAAGCACAGTAGCTCAACTATTTTCAGCATCATGTGTCTCTTAAATTCCTCAAAAATATGATAGGAAAAAAGAAATGGACCTCATTCTGTTTGTACTTAAACATTCGTATAATACACATTGTCCTTCTTCTGTTATTGACATAATAAAATAAAATAAAATGTTAATGTTTATGATTGAAAAATGATTATTTACACTGTTAGTGTAATATATTAGTGTCTTAGCAATTCAGAAAAATGTATACAAAATGTAAAACTTTTACATTACCTTGATCTTCAGAGAGGAAGAAACAATCAGCCCCACAACATCTAGAGAAGTGAAACTGACCTTAAGGCTCACAGCTGAAGCTGCCAGTGATATAAGAGTGAAGGACAGGGGCGTGTCTAAAGGGTTGTCTCTGAGTTTACTTGTAATAGAGTATTTTTACACGGTAATATTGCAACGACTGCTTAAGTAAACGGTCCAAATGTTTTACAAGAGTTGATCAATACGAATACAAAACACATGAAAACCATGGCCTCTTTTTTTACTTAGCTAGTTTTTAATGCTCCATTTATTTCTGAATGAATTTTCAGAAATTTTGAAATTTCTGAATTTTCTTGGCATCTCAGTCCTTCTCTCCTGACTGGTTGCTAGTCTTTCAATGCCATCATATTTGAAAAATTCTATAGTTGCCGCTGCATATCCGCATGTCACGAGCATAAATAATGACATTCAAAGGTATTAGAAGTAGGAAGTTTTGCTTCTGAGGCTATATTGCACAAATAATTCATTATAAGAATCAGCACTGCAATGAGCACATTGTCTTCTTGTGGTGTAAAGGTTTCATCCAATATTTCACGATTAGTACCCTGATGTACATGTGGCATAAAAAAACTGAGATAATAACATTTTCCCTAAAGATGGTCTTTCTGCAGTCCAGGGGTCGGCAACCTTTCTGATGATGAGTGCCAAGTCAATGTGCCATTTGATTGCATTAGCAATAAATTTAATAGCACTCTATATTAGCAGTTACACGCTATATAGAACAACTTTATAGAATTATATTTGTTCACAGATGCTGGCAGCTATCAGCGAATAGTTATCAGCTATTTTTTTTTTTAAAAAAAGAGGCACTTTTTATCCATAACAAGAACTCTATAACAGCAAACAACAGAAAATCCAAATGGTCTCCAAATGGTCTCCTCACAACAATGATAAGAAAAAATAAACTGAACCAATACGGCATGTTTGTTAATACAGAGATACACATGTTAATGTGATCTCTGGTCTCCCACTCAGAGACACATGTCTCCCAGCATTCAGACGGCTACCTGAGGACACTCTCCGTATGAGAAAAAAATCTGTAGAGCCAAATACTGTAAATAATATCCCTGCAATATTCTGAAGACAGTTAACCTTGTCAGGTAATGATGTCCAGCAGGTGAAAATGCAAGCTGCATGAACACGTACAGCTGTGGATTCCAGCTGCGTTCGTAGTTCTGCAAACTTCGACTGCCAGCTAACAATGTCCGTCTCACCGGTAGGTTAAGTGATTTTTAGCCAATTACAAGATGAATCTGGTAGTTGGGGTTGTTAGCTAAGATACTGTCATTAAGAAGCCAATATGGGACAAATAATGTGTCAACTAATGTGTCTATGGGAGGAAATTTGCGATTTGCACCGCTGGCCCGGCCATCTATTTTTTTAAGATAAGATAAGATAACCTTTATTAGTCCCACAAGTGGGAAATTTGTTTTGTATTGCACCTTCTCAGATTAATTCACTGTGTGTTGTGCCCGGGGCTGGACTGGGACAAAAAATCGGCCCAGGCATTTTGACTAGAGACCGGCCTACCAGGTATTATAGGAAAAGCCATAAAGCCTTTGAATGAAAACAAACGCTGTTGTGACAGTGATGTACACTGTCTTGTTGGTATATGTATGATTTCTATACATTTCACATCAAATAAAAACTTTGGTTATAAGATTCAGATAATTATTTATTAAAAACGAGACATTTTAAATGAGAATAAGAAAGAAAAGTATTTCTTTGTGCCCCCCTTTCCCTGTTAATGCCCTACCTGGCCCCCCTGGCAAAACTTTGCTAGACCTGCAGCATCTGTAGAGAAAAGAGTAGGAAACAAGTATAAAATCTAACAATAAATTGGCTCATATTACTCTTTCAGAGTTTTAGACATTATTTAGACAGAGATATAGACATTACCTATTACCTATGTTATAGCCTTAACACAGAACGAAAAAAACTTCCATCAATTTTTAAGTTACAAACCTTTCTTTGCCTAATTAGCTATGAGTGTGTGATGTCTCCAGTTCCAGTTACACTCCATCTTGTCTTTTTTTTTGGTGCATGTTTGTGCAATCTAAATTCATACGATATAGCCAGGTATTTCACGACATAGAAAGTTGTATGCATCCTTCAATTCATTTATTGAATTGACCAGATATACCAGATAAAGTTAGAAATCTACTATGGAGGTTTATTTGGCTTCTTCAAACTTGTAGCCCGAGACTTCCAGTAAGAAACAAAATGATCAAATGGCTTATTCACAACTAGACAGTTTCTAGTGGGTTGATAAAAGAAATTATAAGTGAAGGCAAACATCTAAAGAGAAATAACTCAAATTGCTGAAAAATTAAATCAAGTCACCCATACATACATACATATTCTAATTTTAATTCTGACATGCAGGCATATAGAAACAGAGAAAACAGGGGAAACAACTGTAACGATAGGCCTGAGTATAAGGTTGTCCACAAGGACTAAAACCTGAAGAATTCTTGTAAAAGCCGAGTAGAAGGTGGACAAGGCACCTCAGAAATTATCTCAGTTGATCTTTACAGTGAAGCTGAAGGGAAAACATAGATAGGCTAAGGCCTGAGAGCAAGACCAGCTGGAAACCAGTTAGATCCAAGTGAAGCTGGCAGACATAAGGTCCTTGGTCTGCGAGTCTATGGCAATGACTGTCTAGATTGATGGAGGTTGACTGTAGATGTCAAACAACTCTAGGGGATAGACTTCATTGGCTGACTCAGGATCAGGATGCACATGGCAGAACAGACTCAGGACAGAATGCCTTAGACTCAGACTTGGTATCAGGAAAGACATCTGATAAAATAATGACAGTCTGTTGCTGCTTCAAAGAAACGCCAGATTACCCAGATTCACTAACAGTTTCAGGATACATGGGGGAACAGAAAGATTGTATGATCATTCAGAAAGAGGAAATTGGTTAGCTGATCCATAGATATTTTCAGGAACTGAAAGGTCATCCACATATTTTGACTCAGAAACAGGAAATCAGTTACCTGACCAAGGGATGGTCTCAGGAACAGAAAGATATTCAGACATAGAAACAGGAAACCAGCTAGCTGACTCAGGAACAAACTCAGGAACAGGAGGTATGACAAACTCAAGGTCAGGGGAACTTGCAACCTATTCAGGTGCATTCCTTCAAGAAGGGAGAAGAGTCAACTGACCAAAGACAGTATTTATGCTGACCATCCATAAAAGGAGCTCTATGGGTTTAATGTGCAGAGTCAGGCAATCGTTTTGGTGATCATTATTAGTAAAGCTGTTATGAAATGTACACTGTTTGTGTTTTTTTATTTATTGATTTATTTTACAAATGTTATATTTTAAACCTTATGCACTGAAATCATGTTTAAAAAATGTCAATGCCACTGAGGTTATCTTGCCATCAGTAAAATAAAGCAGACACATCAGTAGTAAATGTCAGGCGTAACAACTATTTGAAATTTGCAGCTTTTTCTTAACTTTTTCTTTGACTGAAAATGTCAGTTTAGTCAAATTTATTTGACTTTACCATCATCTTTCCACAATACGTAAAAAATACTACATATTGATCTACTGCTGTATTTAGTATAACATGTGCCGATGCTCTGAGACTGACTTCAAATTCAGTGTGAACTAAATATTGATGTTTGGATACAGCTGTTGTAACACAGAAATACCAGAAATTTACAGTCATGTGAAAAATAATGTTTTTTTACATGACTTTGTGCAGTACTGCGAAAAACTAAGTACACCATTGGTGTCTTCATAGGAATTAAGAGGGTAAATAGCTAGGTGCTGCTGATTAATTAACCATCACCAAGTGTGAGCACTTCCATAATCACAGAAGGTTTTGAGGTTTGTTAAATCACGCCTGAATGCATCACACAAACAAATACTTTCAACACCAAACTGCTGCTTCAGGTTCAGCTGTTTGATCAGTGGTTTTTAAATAAAGTTGCCTTAGCTTGGCTTAATATTATCTTACAGTCTTCCCAAGATTAGATGTCCCAGCAAATTCACAGCCCCATGTTTGACGAAAACAGAACACAGGGTTTCAGAACATGTCAAGCAAAGTGGTAGAGGATTAATGATTTTGGTTTCTGTTTGAAGCCACAGAACTTAGGCATCTTGCAGTCACCGAGTCAACCATCAACTCCTCTGTATATCAAAGTATCTTAAAGTCAAATGTCAGGCCATCTATCCAACAGCTAAAGGCTGGCCAAAATAAAATCATGCAAGAGGATGAAGAGCCCAAGCACAACAGTAAAAGAACAAAATGGCTGAATGTGGCAGGGTGTGGTTTGTGGCTCAGCTGTAGGGGAGGGGTGGAGCAGTGGGTTCAGGGTGTGGGTTCAGGCGAGGCAGTTGTTCTCCATCACCTGATCACATCTGCCCTATTTCAGGAGGATACGGGACCTGACGACAGAGCTGAGTGCTGCACAGGAACAAGGCAGCTGGAAAGCTGCACAAGCAAAAGAAAACAACTTTATAAAGTAAATAAAAACATTGACATGATGTAACACTTTGTGCTTCATTTGTACTATGCTGGAAAAAAAAAGAATCAGTGGGTTTTAATGACCCAGTCAAAGTCCAGACTTCAACCTGACTGAAATGCCATGGTGGGACCTGTAGAGAGCTGTGCATAAGTGATAGACTATAAACCTCGATGAACTGAAGCAACATTTGTAAAGGAGAAACGGAAAAGTTTCCTCCACAACAACGTGGGAGACTGTAATATTTCTGGAGAAAACAAAAACCTTTTAAGGAAAAAAGGAAAAAAAAACCCAACAACTTTATTTTTCACAATTCAGCAGATTCACAAAGAGAGAAAGGGCACAATTACAAAGCACAGCCGAACAGAAGCCCCAAGTTACAAAAACTTCAATTAGTAGGTGTGTATTTTATGTATCACTTGATTTTTCTTCCCTGTCATCTTCTTCTTCTTTTTAAGAAATACTGAAGAATAATTTTGCTTCCCTTTCAGTTTGTACACACAGCAGTGAACGTGTTTTTCTGTTTTTGTGTACCTGCAGTTTGTGTGCTGATTTGACCACGTTTGACTCCTGTTGCTGCATCAGCAACTTTTATAGAAAAATAAGGAAGAAGCAACTTCAAAATGAACCATCACTTTGAGATAACAATGGATTACTGCACACTACTCTCTTATGTTTAATTGCCTCACAGTGGCTTTAAACAATTTCTGAGAAATTAAACCTTTGTAAAAAAAAACAAAAACAAAGTGTGCAAGTGATTTTCTCCAATGAGTACAGTAAATAGTACATCTTAGTTTAAAATGCAATAATTAAGCATGCCATTTTGAGCCGGTGCCCCATACACCATAAGGTTAGTAAAGATGGCTCTGGCTGTTTATTATCTTCCCTTGGTTATTCTTCATGGTCCTATAACATTAAATGCTAAAAAGCCCCCAAAATGATAGTACAAAGAAATGAGTGGTTCACTTGGACCACTCTAATAGATTCTCCTACTGAATTAATAATCAGAAATGACCCTGAGGTAACATGGAAAAATGATCATATTTATGCCTCTATTATACAAACTTTAGTCAGGAATGTCAGGCATTTCTAAACAGGAATCTGTGTTCATTTGACTGGTGCGTTGGGTCTCTTAATGATATTAAAAATTGTATAGGCCTGAATTAAGTTTATTTATCTACTATCATTTTCTTTAACAAATTCTGAGTTATTTAAGTATCTCTGCTGTATTGGCACATCCACAAATATAATATGTATGTATGTTTGACTTCTTTTATCATGTAGCCTGATGATTTTGGTAATAAAAATATCGCCTGTGAGCTCTTCCATTCATTCAGAAATGCAGTGTTATGAAGTGTTTAGAGAAAATGTGAGAGAAAAAGTTCTTGTCCTATCTTGCAAAACTGTACAGAGGACTGGAGCAAAGTAAAACAAAGAGCCGTGGGTCATTGTACAATTCAAACCATCATTGTTTTGTCAGACCACTGCTGATTCCACGGACAGCTGTTCCTACTTACATCTAGAACCTAAAAGGAGAGCCGCTGTTAAAAATACTCAAACATGTGCGACACGTGTGTCTCATAATTCAGAAGGTCTGCCGTGGTTCATGGATGGATGTTTGACATCCTCACAACGGCGACTATAATCTGCAGTTCTCCCGCTGTCCACTAGATGCCCTCAGTTCCCTGCTCTTTATCCATCCATTCCCTTTCCCTCCCAACCCACCAGTTTTAGTTTCTACCTTTAGCTGTTTGTGACTTTATCTTTACAACATGTATCCTAAAATTCTGACTGTTTCTGACCCTCATCACCTGCTTTTTACATTTTTTGTTTGCTGATTCTGCCGCAAGTCCCGTGGAATTTAGACTCATTAAACACTGTTAACAGCACGTGTTACTGAAGCGATTTAAGAATAATATCGTGACAGAGTGTTTGCAAAGCATCAAGATATGACTCCAAGACTATTGTTCATTTACGATTGAGCACAGTCAGAACCTAAGGGTTTTATTATAATCCATGTCCTCTTAATAAGTGATATAAACAAGCTTTCATCACTTCCACGTCACCTTGGCAAGTGGAGAAACGCTCGGATAGACCCTAATCAGGATTTATCCTGCTTTTCTCTCAGAAACCAGGCCTTGCTGCGCAGATCAGGCTGGAAACACTTTTCCCCCCTCAATCTTTCATACGAAAAAAACAAAACAAAAAAACGATGAAACAAAAAGACTCACTGGATTATAATAAGCGTTTGGCTTCGTCTTACTGATAATTCTTTCTAGAAGTAAACGGAGTTCAGCTTTAAAGGTGTTTCTCTATTTCAGCCACAGATTCTGGTAAGTTGTTGTTATCAAACTATGACTTTATCACCTTCAGCCTGAATGAAAACTATTAACTTGCATGTTCGCATTTTTGTTTGTGTTCGTATTTTCCGTTAAAATCGGTACTATTTGCTTCACATTCCAGTAAAATACTTGTGATTGTGAGAGTTACGGTTATTTATTAGTTTCACGTCCGCATTCAAGAACAAAAACAAAAGTAAGCTGCAGCTTCAGGTCTGATGGAAAGAAAAGAGATTTCTTCTACAGGAAGTGTCAGTAGCTCTGATTTTTCTTGTTAATGCTGCAAGTTACGTCAGAGTACTAGATTACAAGTTTACACAAAACCCAGTGAAGTATAATTAATTATAAAAATGTATCAAAGGTGAGTAAAAGTACTTTTATTGTAATAAATTAGTCCCTAGGAGTGATATGTGACATGCTGAGAATTAAAAAGAAGCCTGAATGGAAAACATGTTAGCTGGATCTGATTCACTCTCTCCAAAGAGTCTCAGCATGTATTTTAGGAATCATGTCTTAATTAAAGACCCAAGAGAAAAAAATAATGACTCCTTGAACATCAGGCTCAAACATGTTTGATTAACAGTAGTTTAATGTTTGTGTTTTATAATCATACCATGTTTTTAAGAGTAAAATCACATACTTAGAACTCGTAACTATAACTGTAAAGTACTATAAAGTAGTGAAGTACTCCTTCTTTAGTGAATATATTTATTTTTCCTCCCCCAGTTTGCACTAAACCATCCAGCTGTAAACTCAGGTATTCTGGGAACTTTGTCACTGTCAGGTGTTTTTGTTTGTATTTTGTGTCATTGGCCTGACTATTTTTCTCTTTTCCAGATGAAAACAACAAGCTGATTATTCAGTCGGTGAGTTTGAGACAGCTGGTGGGGTGTCAGCCATGGGTCGAAAGCTTGATCTGACAGGACTGACGGACAATGAGGCGGAGCACGTGCTGCAGGTGGTGCAGAGGGACATGAAGCTGCGCAAGACAGAGGAGGAGAGACTCAGGTGAGTTCTGACCTGTAAATGCAGTGGAGCTCCAGGTGTTTTATGTTTAGGAAGTGAACTGTACTGACTTTTCCCCCCATCCTGCTGTTTTCCTATTGCAGCTTGGTTACTCTCACTGCTCATATGAGTGTTTGAAAGTTTTGAACTTCCTTACCTCTGATGAAATCTTATTTCTTTGAGTCTGCTAGTAAATGTGAAACTGCTGAATAATCAGCTTATCACAGCGGTTTATAAAAGTACACTTTTTCTCTTCTTAGTGTTGCAAGAAACATAAACCTAGGATTTATTATTGGAGATATTCTTTTATTTTTGGTTTCAATTTGAGTAGATCTTGGGGTAGACAGAAAGAGGGATTGTGGAAATTAAAATTGTGCAGAGACCATGGAGACGCACTTGTGTGCAGTCCTCCAAAAATTACAAGAATTACAGTCATTTTAATACTTTGCCATTTTCAAAGTCCCAACATTAACTAGACAAACCAACCAAATTTAAACATGAAGTTTATTTTAAATCCTTTGAAATGAATGACTGCTTGATGCCTAGAACTCATGAACATCACAAAATGTTGTTTCCTTCCTTGAGATGCTCTGCTGGGCCTTTACTGCGGCTACCTTTAGATGCCGTTTGTTTGTGGGTTTCTCTGCATCCAGTTTTGTATTTTATTTATTAGTTGAAAAGCCTCCTCTGTTCGATTGAGATCAGGTGACTCACTTGGCCACTGGGAATGGAAACTATATCTCATTTCTTTGCTTTTGCAGTTGCAGCATTTGGCTGAATCTGTGTAGAGAGATCAGCCCTGTACACTTCAGAATTCATATTGCTTCTTGTATCCACAGTCACATCCTCAATAAACACTAATGACCCAGTTCCAACAGTTCCAATGTCATACCATTGCCTCCACTGTGTTTGACAGATATGTTATGTTTCAGATTATAAACTATTTCTACCATGGTGATGAAAATATAAAGTATGGCTATGGAAACAAAATGAAGAACATATAAGTAAGTAAGGCACTGCATAACCAGTATACCTTTAAGGTCTTTCACACCAATTTTCTCAGGCTGCTTTTCTTTAGCACAATTTAATTCGAGGAATTTTTAGACCTTGGTGGAGATTTCCTTTCCCGCCTACTTGCTCTGAAGTGTGTCCTAAACACAGTAGCCAGGAAGTGAAGCCTTTTTCCGCTGCACTCAGACCAGCTTCCTCCTTCACCCCAACCTCAACACATATAGATACAAAGGCACAATAACGTGGTAAATAGGTGGATTTCATTGCCTGTAGCCTCAGCCTGAGAGTTACACAATAGTGGAAAATGATTTGCCTGTTTAACAAAAAGAGTCCTTGCTGGTCCTGGTGCTTTATTTAGAAAAACACTTACCTCTTACAGCATTACTCCACTGTTTACCAAAATGCTTTCAGTGGACTGAAAACCCATGAGAAGGACCTCACATACAAGATGAACCTAATTGTCAGGATTTCCCTTAGATTTTTATCAGCAAAAGCCCTTTTATTTGGACATCTGGCTTGATTAATTAAGTGTTTATGTGTAGTGTTTGATAATGTAACTTCACAGCTAGATTTTTTTAAAGTATATATTCTTAGGACTATGTCTAGTGTGTGCTTATCAGCCCAGTGTGGTCTATTATAACTTCCCATAAGAACTGTTTATTGTTGTTGCTGTTACCCTCCAGTCTCACTCTGTCCACACACTGAGGACACGAGGTTTCTGCCTGTAGGTCAGACTACGCATATGTTTTGAAAGTATTTCATATTTAATATGAAATGTTTTACTTTATAAGCCACCTACCAGATCAGTTAGCTACATTAGCTACATTCACATAAAAAAAAAAGCAGATGGATTTATTTTTCAGTACCACATACTGAAGATGAAACAGGGTCCACAGAATTATCTATGAAACACCATAAAATATCTCTGCATCTCTTCAGACGCAGTCTTTGAGGACCAGCAAACAGATTTTCAACCCGTGGTCTTTTCTTTAAACTTTTAATCTATGTTGTTTCAGATTATTTTCTGGTTACATTTTGGAGGTTGAGGAAACAGAGACACCAAAATATTACTGTAAGAAAAATATGCTTTAAAGAAGTTTACTTTAGTATATTAGACGGGCAGGTGGTTGTTACGTACCATACTTTAACTGAGTTATAGAAATAGTGAAAAACTAAACTATACGACTAAAATTTATGACCCTCAGCTTAGGGCTGCTCAATTAATCGAATTTTAATCACGATTACGATCTGGGCTTTCAACGATCATTAAAAATGACTGAGCCGATTATTAGCCCCTCCCTCATGCTTTACTCTCGCGCTGCTCCATGTGGCAAATCAAGCGCACTGCTCTGCATTTCGAACACGCGTCACAACAATTAAGAGGACCCGAGGGAAGCTCGGAAAGCTAAGCAGAAGTTATTTGGAGAGGAGTGGACTGCCGTTGGTTGAAAAGAGAGGTAAAAAAAAAAACTTAAGTGGTGTGGAAACATTATGGCTTCGCGGAGTCAGACGTGGATCAAGTAGACACAGTGTGTAAACTTTGCTATGGTGTCGTAGCTGCACCACAGAGCAACACTGCAAAGTTCACATTTTTCATTTATTTCTTATATTGCAAACATTTGCACTGTTATCAGTATTTGCACACTATTTTATATTATTTTTTAAAGTCATTATTCAATAGATTGTTATTGTTAAACCTTTAAAGCCGGTCAGAGCAGCATGCTCGTTTTGTGTAACTATTTTTAAATCCCTGTAGAACCTGAACGCTAAGCTAGCACAATAAATTTTTTTCCATATGAAACCAGAGGAGTTGTACTTACATCTTATGCCATCATTTGTCCTCGGTCACGGTTTCCTTCCACATATAGCTTTGCAAAAATTGCATAAAAAGAGCTTGCAGGAACAAAAACATAATATTCCAGAAACACGCTTTGCCGATCCGATCAGCTGTTCTTGTTGTTTCAAATATTTTTATTGAGAGCAAGTATCATGATTGTAGTTTTTACAAATTGACATAACATAGCTTATGCTCCTTTTTTTCTCTAAACTAATAAGGCAAATAATTAAACAACACCAACAACAAAAAAAAAAAAAAAAAAAAAACCCGCAGTCACCCATGAGGGGTCCCAATACCCCGGCTGTCGGCAAAAGGGAAGAGAAACAAGTAAACAAAATTTTATATTTTCCCAAGGTATATAAGTAAAGGGTGCCAGATTAATTCAAAATCTTTTACATTGTCATTCATACTATATCTTATTTTTTCAAGGTGAAGAGTGTTTATAAGTTCAGTAAGCCACATTTTTAATACAGGAGTTTCATTGCCTTTCCAAAGCTGCAGGATCAATTTCTTTGCAATAATCAAAGCATATGCCATAAACCTTTTTTGAGAGTGTTGTAAATTTTGTGTTTCGTTGGAAATCCCAAAGATGATTACTGTCGGATTTGGTTCAATCTTACTTTTAAAAATATTAGACATATAAGTAAAAATATCATACCAAAAACCCTGAAGCCTTGGACATAGTGCAAAACAATGTAACAGATTTCCATAGTGTATCTTGCATTTTTCACAGAGGGGGGAACACTCTGGATACATTTTGTGAAGTTTTTCCCTTGAATAGTGTAGTCTGTGTATAATTTTGTACTGAATTAAACAGTGACGGGAATTAATAAAAGGCGTATTTATGTTGTGTAAGGCCTCCTGCCAGAAATCTTCTGATAGGAGAGTCCCAAAATCTTTTTCCCACTCCTCTTTGATTGAAGTAGTTGAAGGTATACTCATCTCCTGTATTGAATTATAAAATAATGAAATTCTCTGTTCAAACCCCCTTCCATCACTAAGACATCTGTCCAAAGGATCGGACGATATGTTTTCAAATTGTGGCAGGTATGTACGGATATAGTCTCTTAGTTGAAGATATCTAAAAAAATGACTGTGAGGCAATCCAAATCTATCTTTTAAATGTTGGAATGACATAAAAGTATCATTTAGGTATAAATCCTTTAATTTACAAATTCCCAATTCCTGCCATATATTGAAAGCTCCGTCTACACATGATGGAAGGAAAGAGGGGTTAGCTGTAATGGGTGTACACATTGATAGTTTTTTCAATTTGAAGTGCTTAATTATTTGTCTCCAAATTTGTACGGTATTATAAATCACTGGATTCGAATTGTAATATGAGTTTGTCAAAAGAATAGGAGAGAGTAGTATTCCACCAACACAGTAAGGAAGGCAATCCTCCCGCTCCATCTGTAAGCCGTTAGGGAGTATTGCTGTGTCATCCAATAGAAGGGAAATTATTCTTAAATTTGATGCCCAGTAGTAGTACATAAAGTTAGGTAGTGTAAGTCCACCAAGGGATCTATGTTTGCATAGGTGGTCTTTTTTTATTCTATGTGTTTTATAATTCCATATAAATGGCATAATGATGGCGTCCATCTTTTTAAAAAAAGATTTGGGCAAGAAAATTGGGATGTTTTGAACCAGATACAAATACTGCGGGAGAAATACCATTCTTATTGAATTCACTCTCCCTATTAAAGAAATAGGAAGTGTCCTCCAGTACTGAATGTTATTTTTAAGTTTCTCCAGTAAGGGAAGAAAATTCTCTTTCATTAGGGAGCTGTGTTTTTTTGGTATTGTAATGCCCAAGTAAGTGATTTTTTCATAGGTTATTTTAAATGGGAGAGATGTAAGCCATTGTTTATTCTCTAATTTAATGGGCAGTATTTCGCTTTTTCCCCAGTTAATCTTGTAGCCTGCGAAAGTACTGAATTTATCAATCACGGAGAGAATTGCTGGGAGGGATATTAATGGTTTTGTTATGTATAATAATATGTCGTCAGCATAGAGCGATATAGAATTAGAAGTGTATGTTGTATCATAACCGTGTATATCCATATGGGTTCGAATTGTCTGTGCTAAGGGTTCCAAAGCCAGGGCAAATAATAATGGACTAAGAGCGCATCCTTGTCTTGTACCTCTGCTGAGTTTAAACTGAGTTGATAATGTCTGATTTGTAAGAATTCTGGCTGTGGGATTATTATAAAGTAGTTTTATCCAAGAGATGAAATCTTGTCCCAGTTGAAATTTTTCTAGGACTGCAAAGAGGTAGGACCACTCCACATGATCGAATGCCTTTTCGGCATCCAAGCTAAGTATAAGTAGGTCCTGTTGTACCTTGGGGGAATAGATTATATTAAATAGACGTCGAAGATTATTAAAAGAACTCCTGTTTGGAATGAAACCTGTTTGGTCTGGATGCACCAATTTATCTATTACTGTATTAAGTCTACTCGCTAGTATTTTAGCCAGAATTTTTTGATCAGAATTTAATAGAGAAATAGGTCTATATGATCCCACTTCCTCCAGTGCTTTGCCTTTTTTTGGAAGTACTATAATAGTTGCTTCATTCAATGTTGGAGGTAGGGTGCTCATTTTGTATGCATGGTTATATAATTTAAATAGATATGGACTTAATTTGATCTTAAAGTATTTATAAAACTCATTCCCTAACCCATCAGGGCCTGGACTCTTGTTGTTTTTTAGTAATCCGATAGATTTTGTAATTTCTTCAATTGTGATCTTAGCGTTCAAAATATTGGCATTTGTCTGGTCTAACACAGGAAGATCACATTTATCTAAAAATTCCTGCATTTCATTAGGCCCTGCAGTGGGATGAGAAGTATAGAGGGATTCATAAAACTGTCTAAAGTTATCGTTAATATCTTTGTGTGATGTGACCAGATTTCCGTTACTTGTTCTGATTTTATGAATCGCTCTATCATTTTCTAGTTTCTTTAGTTGTCTGGCTAGCAACTTATGGGGTTTATCCCCAAATTCAAAATAGTTCTGTCTCACAAAAGTGAAAGTTCTATTAATATTAATAGATAATATTTGGTTTAGTTTATATTTTAGTGCACAAATAGTATTATACTTATCTAAAGAAGGAGCCATTGCATTATTGACGTCCAGTTCGTGGATTCTTTTTTCTAAATTTAGCTGTTCTAATTTATTCCTTTTGTTCCGTGACGCTTGATATGATATTATAAACCCCCTGATATAAGCTTTAAACGTTTCCCATAGTATATCTGGAGAGGTCTCAGCATTATCGTTTATATCAAAGAATAAAGACATCTGAGAGTTTATATATTGTTTAAATTCTAAATCGTTCAGTAATTGTGGGTCAAATCTCCAATTTCTGTATGTTTTAATAGGGTTACTAAGTGCAAAGGAGCAAGTAACGGGGCAGTGATCAGAGATAATAATATTATGATAGGTTGCATTTCGAATTAGGGGGAGCATTTTTCCATCCACCAAAAAATAATCAATCCTTGAATAACTATTGTGTACGTGGGAGTGGAAAGAATACTCTCTGCCTGATGGATTTAGAATTCTCCACGCATCACAGATATTCATATTCTTCATATATGTTTTAATAAAATTACTGCTTTTACACGGTGTGATTTTTTTGGACAAGGATTTATCCAAATACGGGTCTAATGCTAGGTTAAAGTCACCTCCAATTATTAAATTACTGTTGGGTATATCCGGAATTAAGCTGAAGACCTTTCTATAGAATTCTGGATCGTCATGGTTGGGCCCATAGACATTCAGTAGAATAATTGGAGTAGTATGCAGCTCCCCAGTCACTAATACATATCTCCCATTCTTATCAACTATAGTGGAGTTATGTTTGAACGGGGTATCTTTCTTGATTAAGATAGCTACCCCTCTAGTTTTGGCGGAAAGTGTTGAGTAGTACACCTGATTTATCCATCTACATTTAAGTTTATTGTGAGCCGCATTTTTCAAGTGGGTTTCTTGTAAAAAAATAATATCCACGTTAAGAGATTTCAAGTACGATAAAACTTTGCCTCTTTTAACAGGTTCATTTACACCCTTTACATTCCAAGTACAAAAAGTTAAATCCACATTTTTTACCTTTCCATTATCTTGCATTTGTATACTTTAGGGCGGCTTAATTCTCGTATTTTCCATATTCGTACAGTCGAGATATGGGTCCCAACCCTCACCCCCCACCCCCCTACCCGTGTGTAACCGTGACAAAAAAAAAAAAAACGTAAGCAATGCATCCCCTTCCGTGTATCCCAAAAAAAAAAAAAAAAAATTCGAGGGGATGCTATAACAAAAACTAAGCTTACCAAAATATTCTATCTCAAAACTTCCTTTGTCCATAGCTCCTGGGCAAATGATGATTTTTTATATCAAAGTAAGTACGTGTCATTGGGCCAGATGCAGAGCTCTGGTTTATCTACCTTATGCCGTCCTTATTGAGATCCAAATTTTTCTTGTGCGTAGCGAAGTGCTTCGTTGGGATCTATAAAGACCAGTTCCGTACCATTGTGTGTCACCCTAAGTTTAGCCGGGTATAGAAGTCCATATTTAACTCTGGGTTGGTCTCGAAGCAGGTTTCTTGCTGGAGTAAACGCTGCACGTCGTTTTACCACCGCCTGGGGTAGGTCGCGGAAAATCTGAACGCGGATATCTCCGAGCTTCAGATTTTTCCTGGTGGAGATTCTTCGAAGTATTTCTTCCATAGTATGGCAATAGTGTATCCTCACAATCAAGTGTCGTGGCGGGGCCTCTTCTTCTGGGGTCACTCGTAGGGCTCTGTGTGCACGGTCCACCAGTGGGGTTTCGTCCAGGTCTAGTAGGTCTCGTAGTAGCCTTGCCGCAAAGTCTCTAGGACGTTGACCTTTTTCTCTACCTTCAGGTACTCCGGCTATCCTTATATTTTTCCTCTTTGAACGCCCTTCCAGATCAGTGCATTTTTCGGACAGTTGTTCCACTTTATTAGAAAGTTGTTTGACTTTTTCTTCTAGTTTCACCACGGAGTTAGAAGTGATTGTCGCTGATTCTGATAGATCTTTCAGCTGTGCATTGTAATTTTCCATTACTGTTTTTAGAGCTGTGATGGCTTCATTATTTTCAGCCCTTAGCGTTGCGATTTCCCCACGTAGGGTGTCGCAAACGTCTATTTTCATTTGAGTTATCTTATTATCCAAGGAAGTAATCGCAGATAGTACTTGTTTGTTACCTTGTGTATATTCCTCGAGTGCGGAGTTAACTGGCGTGCCAGCTTTGGCGCCGTCATTTTCAGTTGAGGCCACATCAAATTCGGTCGTTTCTGTCGCCACTAGCTTCGGATTTAGTTTTTTTGGAGGCATTTGGAGAAGAATGCACTCTTCACAATCCCTATGTTGCTTTGTGGGAAGAAGATGTATTACTTTGATATTTGTCGAAATTTCGTAAAATCAGGTGCAGGAGCTGTGGCACACGCGTCTTCACCCTCTCATGATCTAACCGGAAGTCGCCGATCAGCTGTTCTTAACACTTCCCACATTGAAAAAGACGTCAACGTGAACTATCGCAAGTGACGTCATTTTTGCGGAAAATGTAGTTTTTTACTTGTAGGCCTTAGAACTCGAATTGCACTGCTGGAAATAGTTTATTTTGATGCACATGCACATTCTTTGCAAATTTGCATCATAGGATTGTTTTTTTGTTTTTCCTGCAGTATATAAAAATTGCTGTATCTCCAAAAATAAAACTATGAAGACACTCAAAAAAAATTTCCTGTTGTTGTAAACTATTTTTTGCAACTTTTTTGTATTTAAAGTTTTGAGGGATAAACCTCTTAAATTTCTCCAAGTAGAAATATATGTAAAAACAAAAACGATTTTCAATTTTTTTGTAGTTTATTGCATTTTTTTGCAATTAATGTAGTTACTATGGACTTAATGCATACACATTTTTAAAATATGGGCTATAACAGTTGTATTGATGTATAGCAACTTGAAATGCTCCCACAAATGGCACTACAGCATGTAAAAAAAAATAATATAAGCTCTGGCGGACAAAATAAATATCGTCAAATAATCGTGATCTCAATTTCAGTGAAAATAATCGTGATTATCATTTTTGCCATAATCGAGCAGCCCTACCTCAGCTGCATATATATTTTCGGTACATTCACCTTAACTTACTTTCCCACCTCCCAAACTCTAACTCTATCTAAGTCTCTGTGACAGTCTAGTCAGAACATAGAACATACGTCTGTGGCCTGAAAACACTGTAGAACTACAGTATCGATCCAATTTTGTGTCCATATTCAAAAATCTGTGTATTTGCTTCACTGTACCGCCATTAATGTTTAAAAAGGCCCATCATCACTATCTGAGGCCACTGAAATGACAACAGTTTCTCTGCTTGAATCATATGTGTAACTGAAAGGGGTTTTTCTGTTAAATCCCCACATGACATGACGAAAAAAGTGATTAGTTGGTGAGCTTTTTACATTCCTTAACTTCAACAAGTGTTGCTAAGCAAAGCGCTTACCACCAGCTAATCTTGTAATTGTTTAGCCGGCATGATTACACATTGTTGACATTGTCTGAGTTCTTTAAAGACAGACATGCTTTTGCCCAAAAGTTAAGTTATTTCTTAGGTCAAAACAATAATAAAGTCAATCTATACTGCAGTTTTTAACAGCTGATAAATGTGGCCAAAGATCTCCACAGCTAATCCCCTCTTTAGCAGAAGTACTTGATACAAAAGGTCACGTACTGCTTTCAGTCATCACACGTATGAGTTTAATCTGTCATGTCATTTCGATTGTTCACTTTTCTGCTTCCTCACTCCCAAACTTGTTACGTGAGCTCTCACTTCATGCATCTTGCTTTTCAATTTCTGCACCGACATCCCTGAGATGAAACCCAGGAGTGTTCATGCATCTGAAACAGCAATCAGAGGGCAGAGATGAAGTTAGGAAAGGAATAGAGATGAGCGAAGAACAGGAGAACACATCTGGATGCTGTTGACTTTCTTTGTGACCTCTGCTGCATGTTTTTCTTATGAAAGGAGAAACTTCTGTGTTAAGATGTTCAGGACTGATTTGGATAACTGAAGTGTCACACATGTATTTTGTAACTGATCTGAGATGATGCTATGTGTGATAAAAATACTCTTCTGTTTTTCTCAAGAATGTTCAAGCATAACTACTTCATTAGATAATAATAGAAAAGCAAGAAAGACACAAAAAACACAAATAAATACTCCAGATGAGATTTGTTTTTAAAACAGTGTGCTGGGGATTTCTGAAGCTAAATACAGCATCTACTGATTTCACACTTACTTGGGGCTAATACTTAGTTAGACTCCTTTGTGCCCTCAGAACTGCCTCAATTCTTCATGGCATAGAGAGGCAGAAACATTCCTCAGACATTTTGTTCCATATTGACATGACAGCGTCACAGTTGCTGCAGATTTGTAGGTTGCACATCCATAATGCAAATCTCCCATTCTCAATCCAGCAGAGCATCCCAAAGGTGCTCTACTGGATTGACATCTGGTGACTGTGGAGGCAAACTCACTGTTCAAGAAACTAGTTTGACATGATTTGAGTTTTGTGACATCGTGTGCGGTCATAAAGGGATCGAAAAGGGACGAAAATACGAGCACAGAAAAAAATATTAGAAGCATTCCTGGTTGTAATTAGTGGTTATTTGAGTTACTATTACTATTACTATCAGCTGAAAGCATACTGGACATTCTCCTCTGACCTCTGGCATCAATGAGGGATTTTCACCCACAGAATTGCTGCTCACTGTTTTTCAAACCTTTCTCTGTAAACCCTCGAGAATTTCTGAAATACTCCGACCAGCCAACAACCAGGCCACATTCAAGGACACTTAAATCACCTGTCTTCCTCATTCTGATAATCAGTTTGAACTTCAGTAAGTCATTTGTACATGTCAACATCCTAAATGAACTGAATTGTATCCCAGCTATGATCAGAGACAAGTTAAATGCACATTGCAAAAAAGGTGATTTTGCAAAGCTTTTCTGAGACATGGTTCTCATAACTGAAATGACTGATCAGTAGATGAGAAAATCAGCTATAAATGAGTTTTAATGTTGCCGCATAGATGCTAACATGTAAATAAGCTGCTATTTGTCAGATGTTTTCATGCATCAGCCTAGAAGTTGATGATATATGAGAGATTAGCTGTCCTGGAATTGTGAATAGTGAAAACCTCCGTTCACCAGATACAAAAATCCTAAAACTTAAAACACAGCTGTCCCCTGCTGTTCAGAAGCAGCACAGCAGGCACATTCATTTGGTAAGATACACTGTTTACAAAGAACAACATGACCCATCTTTTTATCTTCTTATGACAAAAGATAACTGATCCCCATTCAAATCTTCAAACACAAGAAAAATAAACTAAGCTCCATTCAGACAAATGCCAGCAGACATTAGTTAGCTTATCACCAAGAAGCAGACTTTATGTGAGGATAACTGCAGCTGACACAGCCTGAGCCTCTTCTTGTTTGTTCTCTTTGAATGACCGAAGCTCAAAAGTTTCTTTCGCTGAGGGTGTGTGAGGATAAAGCTGCAGAGTGCTGCGAAACATTACTGTACATGTCTTATTAGGTCAAAAAAAAGGTCCACAGCTTTTTTTATGTTGAGTATCATGGGATGCTTTATGTTTCAGGTATGTTTGTACATGTTTCTTCACTTTCTTGATGTTATTACCTCACAGTCTCTGTCTGAGTCTGGCTGATGCTGTTCTGTCTGGGAGGTATTTATATCATCCACTGAGCTTTAGTAATGGATGTGGTGCTGTAGTGAGGGGCATCCGAGGGAGACTGTAAAGTGTTTATGGTTTTAAAGTTACAAGTTTCATTTAAATATTTGTGGTTAAAATTTTTAAAGGACTTCTAAGTCATATAACTCTACAGAGCTGAAGTGATTAGCCAACAGAACCAAAGCTTGCTATCATAATTGTTCTTTTAAAAAAAATAAAATTCATCTTTTTCGTCATCGCTGATGTGACCTTTTACTTGTTACTATTGATTAACAGAGAAATTGACACATTTTTCTACACTAAAAATATTCATTTGTTGTCTGAGTTTTTGCTTTGAGCTTTTGTCACATATAACATCATCATCTTTTCTTTTAAAGAAACCCCTAAGTTTCCATAAATCACATTCTGTAAACGTACTTTAATAAACATTGTCACGTGCAGAATGAGGAATTTATTTTGATGCTTTGCATTTTGAATTTCATGTCATCAGAAACTGAAATGAAACCAACCTGCATACCTGCAGAAGCAGTTCCTGCCTCTCTCCTCATCTTGTCAGACTCCATCAGTTTCGAGCTGTAATAATTTATAAATGATTCAGTTATGGCTGATGCTCCTGCTGTCATGATGTGAAAATAATGGATTTCTTTCTAGTGCCACCTACACAGTTACACTTTCTATTTGCCTCTCCTGCTTTGCCTTCATTTGTTTGACTAATTTTATATTCCATCATGTTGGAGCTCCTGTCAAATCATCTGCTTCTGTCTGTATTTCTTTGCTGGAAAGCTAATGATAAAAGAAATGAATGCTAAATTGTTACACAATTACCCGTGTTTGTTTGCTGTCACATTTACTGAATGTAACAGAAAAAAAAATAGCTGGCAGTTATTCAGCTCCCTGGCAGAAAGCAACCAGTCTAAAACAAATTTATAACAATGTAAATTCAGATAAATGTGATCTAGTAACACCACAAATGAAGAGAGATGTGCATACCAAGTCCAATTAATTTAGATGAGTAAATAAATAAATAAGTAATTAGATTAATGTGTTTCATTTTAATAAAACAAATAATGAATTTGCGTACAGTTTTAATTCTATTACTTTGACCAGTTTGACCAGAACAGATTTGTTCCTCACAAACGCACAGAAACAGAAACACTGTGCCAATGATGTCAAACAGCAACATTAATTTAACTCAACAACAAAAGAAGCAGACTGCTGTCTTTGTATGGCACTGAAACAGATGGTAAAATGGTAAATGGACTGGTCCTTATATATTGATGCACTCAAAGCACTTAATGTAAGTGCTGTTTGCAGGTTGTAAATGCAGGCTGCTGTAAGTCTGTTAGTGCTTTGTGTTTGCGAAAGGATTATAAATGCAATCAAACGTGTAAAGTCGAGACGGCATGTTAAAAAAAGTCATATTGAGGCACACAATTACAAAATTACATTACATTAATTAGCATAAATTATTATTGCATTAATCTCCATGGTTTGAGCTCTTCTCACTTCTTTTGCACTTTCATCCAGATTAACCTAAAAAAAGACATCAGGGGTCTCAAATGAACCCCTTTCAGTCCAATGTTACCTGATTTTACATCTCTCTCTTCAAGCCTCAACAAGTTCTCATATATTCATGCCATCATTAACACCATAACTAGTGAAGATACTTGTTCAGTTATTAACATTAGTTAATTATCAGGACAAGCGACTGAATTCATTTGTCTTAGTGAAGATGCACTGAAGACACTGGGCTCTTTGTGTGTGTTTTAACCATGTATTTGTGGTTTAGTCACCACGGCTGTTATTTATTTAATACAGGCTTTCTGGTTAACAAGCAGCTCGATAAACATATGAAGCAGCTCCATAATTCTCACCGTATCTATTTATTTTCTGTTTACAAAATGATGAAACAACCTGACCGAATTTTTGAAACCACTTTAATTTCTGCTCCATTTTCATTAAAGGGATGCAGAGGACCAGTGTGCGTTCATCTGTGCACTCTGTGTCCTCATTCACATAATCATCCTATTTGACACAGTAAACCCTGGTCTGGTGCTTTATCCATGTGCAGGAACTTCATATGATCCCTGTGGAATACTATACTTCTTATCTTACTCACTGACACATAAGCATCTTTTTCAAACAGATTTTATACATCTCTCTCTCTCGCTCTCTCTCTCTCACACACACACACACACACACACACACACACACACACACACACATTCCTAGTTTCACTATCTCTCTCCCCCCTCCTCCCCACAGCGAGCTGAAGCAGGAGCTGGACGAGGAGGGCAGTCGCTGCCTCCTGCTGTCACGGCAGAGTTGCTTCAACCAGCGCTGCTGCATCCGCTGCTGCTCGCCTTTCACCTTCCTGCTCAACCCCAAACGCCAGTGTCACGACTGCCACTACAATGTCTGCAAGGCCTGCCGGGTGTACAACAAACGGGACAAGACCTGGCTCTGCTCCGCCTGCCAGAAGAGCAGGTAAGGTCAGCGGTGGTGCCTGGAAGTGCTGTGGTGTTTATCTCTCTGTGTGTGTGTGTGTGTGTGTGTGTGTGTGTGTGTGTGTGTGTGTGTGTGTGTGTGTGTGCGATATACAAGGAGACTAAGTGAGGATGAGAGGCCGAGAGTGACGTCAAAGGTTATTAAGGTCTTACTCCACTGTTGGAGAGATGGATTTAGCACTTATTACACATAACATAGACACTAAGATACAGTGCAGGATAAAGTCTCCTTTGGCCCCAACATTTGCACTAATGCAAGATGACAGAGGTAGGGAGATGTGCAGCAACATAAAATGGATTTTCAAAGACATTTTCCCAAATTTTCCCTTTAGAGGTCTTTTCTCGAACTCAACTTGTTTGTTTAATGTTACAGAAATCCTGAAACGCTCCATTAAGCATGTGAACTTTAAATCCACACGCTCTACTTCACTTTATTTTTGTGTAATTTTATATTTTTTACAGTTTGCTCAGATTGTAAAGCCTAATGGCTAAAATCGAAAGTGTGTCATAATTAAAATTCCCTTTGTTCATGAAACGCTGACATTTCAGGAGTTGACATTTTCTTTTAAAAGGACGAGGCTGAGCTTGTTATATGTTTTTCTCATTGCTGAGGGGTACAAAGCAAAAAACTAGTTTCTATGACAAATTGAATGCTGTCTTGTAAGGCCTGCTGAAAATGCAGCAATCATGAAAAAGGTCGAGACGTGATAATCGTTCAAATGTGTGGAGAACACATTTCTAGACAGGCTCCTAATCAGAAGTGATTGCATGTAGAAGAAAAAAAATGGAGCCACTATTCTCACCTCTAAACATGCAGGTCTGACCCTCAGACTGTTGGTGTTTGAAAGTTACAGACTGTCAGATTTATGGGGTTTTAGTGGGAATGTATTTCTGCAGCCTCTAGTCAAACTCTGAAGTGACCATGTCCGGTCACGTCTGCTGCACAGAGTCCAAATTAAAAGCCTGTGATTTCTGCTAAATGATTACATTATATACTTCACAATGGCACCTTTTTAAAAGCCTTAATATATTCCAGAAACTTCAAAGACACTGTAGATGTAAATTTTAAATGTGTAAAGCAGTTGCTGGTTTAAATGCCACTCTGTATGCAGTGGATCAGGGTTGTGCTGCTGTCTGACCCAGACATTCAAAATCAATTAAGTAGATAATATGAGAATAGAGAGCCATGACATGCGCTGGTGTCAGGAATCACTGTGATAAGCTTACCTACCTGCCACCTGCCTCCAGATCATTCAATATAGCATCAGCCGTGGGGTCAACGGGGACTGCAGATATCCAGTCATGCATTAAACGATGTATTTAGGTGCTACGTTAACTTTAGTATTTGTCAGAGAACCTAAAGGTAGAACATCCAAATAGACTTAAAATAAAGAAAAAACTGCAGTGTAATAAAAATGTAATAGTGCTTTGTAGATGTACTTCTTTCTTTCCAGTGAGGCATCGTGGCCAGTAGCTGGTAGTTAAAACCTGGCTGCTTAGTCTGCACCAGGAGGCACCTTACAAAGCCTGTAGAAGTGCAGTAATGATGTGTGACATTTTATGTTTTGCATCTGCTTCCTGTCAAAGCACTCACTCGCTGTGTACACACACTTACAACCACTCAGAAATCGGAGGGTACCTCATTAAACATAAACGTGTCATTATACAGTTAATTTAAAAGCAGCAGTGATAGGAATTTCAATCTTAAATGTACTTGAAGATAATGCAGCACGTAACTGAGCTAGACTAACAATATCATGCACACATTGGATCATATACTGGGTCTGTTTACAGCCATGTTTCATATGTTACATACAACAATTTTAGTTATAGTATGCAAGGCTATAAACAGACACTTTTCATAGAGTCAGTCACTATTTGTAAATGTTGTAGTTGAGATACATTTTCTGCACACTTACTCAGATTCTGCAGAGTAACATGTTACTTTCACATTAGTCTAATTCATGTGACCTCACTAACTGATAGGTCTACAGAAATCTTCAAATTCTTCACATTGACTTATTTAAGTAAAACACTGCTGAAATACTGTTCACAGCAGCAGTGTTCTGGGTTTGGGTACATAAACGCCCTTCTGTCTGGGGTTTGCATGACCTTACATGATTGTGTGGGTTTTCTCCAGTTAATATGATACAGTAGGTAAAACAAAGAAAACAGCACAGTGTATCTACGAGATGTGTAACATTAACAGGTTTTGTTTTGGACTGTGGGCGGAAGTCGGAGTAAACCCACGCAGACATGGGCAGAACATTCAAACTCCACACAGAAAGATCCCGGCTAGATTTGAACCCAGGACCTTTTTGCTGTGATGGTGCTAATTACTGCACCACCGGACTGCTCCCAACCGTCTTCACATTTAGATTTATTGGTGGTTCAGACTTTTCACAGTTAACCAAACAGTGATTTCATATCTACAGATTGTTTCTTAACTTTACGTCAGCAAGACTCTGCTAAGTTTGTGTGAAGTGTTTCTGTAATGCTGCCTTCTTGCTGCAGATCAGATAGTGTCACTGTGATTTGTTGGCTGTGACTTCTTACCCGTCACAAATGATAACAGCTGCTGTGTTTTTCCAACTCACTTCCAGCTTTAAAAACACTTATTTTTTAGGTAGAGTGTAAGATGAAATCAGTGCGACAATCCTGCTATTTAATCAGCGTTGTCACTGTATTACCCCCCATGACGACCCAACTTCAGTGTAAACCGGCCCGTGTGATTTCATGCTGTCTTGCAAACATCAAAGTGAGACGCTTATGTGTCTCCTGTCTACCTTTTACTAATGATTAAACATCTCCTGCTGAGTCTCTCTCAGCCTCCTGATTTATGAAGTAACTCCAGAGAAGTTTTGGCTATTGATGTGAGAGACATAGTGGAAATGAATCCGCACAGCTGCCAGCAGCTGGTTGTGTTCATCTGTGAGTCAGATGTAGATTGGCACCAGGACTGACTGATGGTTTTGCTTTTTTGTGTTTGACCTGGTTACTGAAATTCTGGTTGAATGTTGCTTGACCAAAACGTGGATAATAACAAATCTGTGGATAATAACAAATGTGAAGAAAACTACATTTCCTTCACATTTGGTAGGGTGATTAGCATAATCTATATTAATCTGTTGTATGTTTGTGTGTTTCTTTCTCAGGTTGTTGAAGACACAGTCACTGGAGTGGTTTTACACTAATGTGAAGAAACGCTTCAAGAGGTTTGGCAGCGCCAAAGTGCTGAAGACTCTTTACAGGAAGCACCTGGCAGAACACAGTGCGCTTTCAGAGCTAACAGGTAAACTACTTCTGCTGCGTTAGATGCTTAAGATTCTCAGTTAGGAAACCGTTCCCAGCTCTTACTTCACTAAAACCTCACATATGATTGGCTCGTTTCATAACAGCTTGCTGTAGGGAGAATCTACTCTGATGAGAAATTAGTGTGCTCGCTCAAAGTTGTCTTGATTTTTGCTGTTTCATATCTCAAAGCAGTGGAGAACATGAACTTGGGAAGAGGGTGAAAGAGGATTAAGCTCTTGGCTTTCATCCCACATTACTCTGGCAAATCACTCAGGCTGTTGCTACACATCAAGTCTATTAATGTTTGTTTGCTTCTTTCATATCTTCACTCAGCAGGGACTCAGTGCTGCTGTATGTGTGCAGGTTTTATGATCCACTGTTCAAAAGTGTTTACAGACGTAGATGTGAACATGACGGTGCAGTTACAAGCACAGTTTAAGTTAACTCGAATCAGTGGATCACTTTTTAATTTGTTTTCCTCTGTTTTTGGCCTCAGAATTTGTGTAATTTAAAGCTGCAGTGATCAACGTTTTTTATATTTATAATCTCTGGTCTTTAATTATTGTTATTAATAGGTGTAATGTGTATTGCCGACAGTAGATGTTCTTTAATTGATGTTAGCGCAGGGCCAGTTATGGTTCTTGTCAGTTTTTTCTTTGTAATGTGTGATCCTGAAGCTTGTGTGAGATTTGTGCAGCAATGAAACATTTCCTCTAAAAACCTTTCAGCACATCTCACTGATTCGACAGCTTTGTGGTGGGCTTGAATTTCTGAGGGATGAAAGTCATGCTAGACAGAATCTTTGCACTGCATCAGCAAATCATCTGTGAACAGTGCACCTGGCGCTCCCTGATGACTAATATCAGTGTTGGGTCCAGCTGTTTTGAGACGGCAGCTCTTTAGCCCTTTACTTTTTTAGGGATGGACCTGGTTCTAGATTAGAGGAGTTTGTTCTCAGAGGAATTTGATTCGAAAGATTTTCTTTGAAAAGTTCATTATGAACTTCAAACATTGCAATATCTTTTCCTAAAAGTTTTGTTTTTACACGAGATCTTTCAGTTTTAACCTGTTTCTACTTCAGTGACAGTAAGAAAAAAAGGCTTTGAGCTTTTCTTTAATGAAAGCAAAGTCAGTGTAGAAGAAGCTTTTTGTGTCTTCACAGCTAAATGAGAAGCTGTCACACTGAAAATGTTTTGGTTCAGACACAGAGAGCTTTGAATAAATGTGTTCCTAGTGACATATGCTCAGGCATCTAGGTCTAGTCAGTGACAAAGCACCAGAGCATCTGTGAACCACTGGTTCAGAGTATGATCTGATTGAACCGACAAGGGATTTCAGAGAATTATGTGTGTTGTGTGGAGGAGAGGTCACCTGCTGCAGATAATGCAGAGCTCTGACCCTGGTGGGAGGAGGACTGATGTGGGCTGGCGTTAGGCCGTCGCTCCTCTGATGTATAGCTTTTTTTTATTCTCTGCACACGCACTCTTTAGCACTCTGTTTCTTCCGTTTTTGTACTTTAATGACAGACCGGCACTGAAAACTAAACTCTCCATCCAGTTGCAAAATGCGATCGACTCAGCGTGACTCATGATGTTACTTTGCATATGAATAATGCGTATGACATGAATAGCATCAGAACTAGCGGAGCTGACATTTGAGAACTAAATGCTGTGTGATCCTGAACCTTGTGTGAGATTTGTGCAGCAATGGAACATTTCCCCTCAAGACCTTTCAACACAGTCCACTGATTCAACAAAGCCTGGAGACATTCTCCTCTGAACAGAGACGCAAAGGAACAAAGTGGCCCTGAGGAGCAGAGGAAGTGAGGCGAACTCATATATATGATTTACTCAAGGCTTTGTATAGTACAGACATACAGGGGCCTGTTCTTCGTACCGCGCTAAGTGAGTTAGCTGGATGAGATTGTTGACGATTTCGCGTGATCCTGGATCGTTCGGTTCCCCGAAGCCCATCCGGGACTTGCTGTCATAGCAACAGAGCCGTAAGCGTAAACCTGCTGGGGAGCAGGTTTACTTTATGTAAACAGGATTAGATCGCGGCCACGCAAGTATGCCCGCGTCATTCATACGAAAGCAACAGCGATATTCCACCACTGTTTCACCATAAATAAATAACATCAATGTAACTAAAGACAATGCAGCACCTGATCCATTTATTGATTTCACACAGATACATACAGGTCATTTCCTAAAAAAGGGAAATGTACTATTAACATTCTATTACATGTATGTGATTATTACAGATTTAATTCATATTTCAGAGTAGCAATTGTAAATTACTTCGTGTAATCAAGATGAGAGACCACGGCTATAAAAGCGAAGGTGGATTTGGGAAGTCTGTCGCAGCCATGTCCTGTCCGTATACGCGAGCCACCCATTGCGGAAGGTGCAAGATTGATAAGGAGAGTCCTCAGAATTCAGCGTATATTGCGGGACAGACAGGATCCTTTAGCTCAGCGCGACAGTGTGCTCATAGAGAGATATCGATTTTCCCGTGAGGGTATTATTTACTTAACCAACTTGTTGACGAGGGGGTGCAGGACCACCACCTGTCTTTTTTTGCTCTGCCCTTTTCTTGGTTGCTGTTATAAACAAACAGATTATTCCAGGGTCTCTTTCCAAGAGACTAAAAGCAATATAAGTGATAAATATTACCATTCTGTAGAATATTCTTATATTTCACTTTTACCTGTTCCCATGTTCTAGTGGGTCCTGTCGTGGCTCTAATGTGAAAGAGGATAAAATATAACATATTATAATATAATGTAATATAATATTGGATAATATAGTGTAATATAATAAATCTACCCTACCGCCTACTGGTGTTGGCCAGAGGGGCCGATGGCGCGATATGGCAGCCTGGCTTCTGTCAGTCTGCCCCAGGGCAGCTGTGGCTACAACTGTAGCTGCCTCCACCAGTGTGTGAATGTGAGAGTGACTGAATAGTGGCATTGTAAAGCGCTTTGGGTGCCTTGAAAAGCGCTATATCAATCCACTCCATTATTATTGTTATTATTGAATTACTTACGAGTTTGATTTGTCAGCAACTTTCTGCCAGCCCTCGCTCCTTGCTTTTGCAGCCTTTGCAGTGTTCCCTTGCGTTCTGATTAAACTCTGAAACTCCTGAAATCCCTCACTCAAGAGTTCTTGCTCTGCTGCCGAAAAATACCGAGCCGAGCGCGCTCCGTCGACATTTTCGCCGACCAATCAGAGGGTTGCCGATCAATGTTTCTACTATCGATGCGTAGCCCCTTTTACGACACCCAGTGATGTCACATTACTGCGTCCAGCTGTACTAATCGTCAACAGCAGGTGTGTTCGGGGAACCGGATTAGCGCGCTCACGGTTAGCGCGATGGTTTGGTCTTGGATGTTTCATTTGATCTTGGATGTAGTAAGCGACGTACGAAGCACAGGGCCCAGGCGTTTTATTATCATCTAAACTAGTGATTACTGTTGTGATTCATCATTTGAGAATTCTGAAACTAGTTTTTTCCACGAACAGTCAAATCCTGATGATAACTATGATTATAAAATAAATACATCTACAAATCTTTACAACTGTTGTTGTAATTTTGGTGTGACATCACTTTTTTTTTTTAATTGTTCAGTTTTTTAGTTTGCTGCTGTAAACATGGAGAACAAATGGCATCCTCAGTGTTAAAGATTACTTATATAAGCATACTAACAAGTCAAAAAACATTGTGGGCATAATGATGATTATTAGGATTCTGCTAGCTTTAGCATTTAGCTCTAAGTCCTGCTAGCACGTTAAAGATATCTAAGACTGTAAAATAATAGGTTAGCTTTAGTACTGATTTAATTTTCATTTTAATTCAATTTCAATTAACTTTTATTTACATAGCTCCAAATCAGCCCCAGCAAACAGATGACTACCTATGGCCAAGCACTTAGCAACAGTGGGAAGGAAAAACTCCCTTTAAACAGGAAGAAACCTGGCAGAACTGGGCTAAATCTTCCGCTAGCAGTTGAAAGTGATTAGACGAACACAGGACAAAACACACCATGGAAGAGAAATTAACAATAACTCTTTGATCAGTTAGCTGTTTAACAAATACTCTTTCAAGAAAATGATAAAAGGATGGTTTGAGATTGGCCTATAATTAGGCCAGTTGACAGCCGGGTCGAGTGATGGCTTTTTAAATGATGGTTTAATATATAATGTGTAGATTAATCATACGATTGAAAAATTAATAATGGTAGGACTTCTCTGAGCAGTTTTGCAGGAATAGGGTCTAAAAGACACGTTGATGGTTTGGAGGAAGTGTATATTGAAGTTACGTAAATATTAGTAGTACTGAAAGTAGCTGTATATAATAATGAGTCTGTAAGGTGGTTAGAAATGTTTTCTCTCTAATGGTTTCAGTTTTACTTTTGAAGGAATTCATAAATTCATTGGAAGTTGTGGTTAAAGGAATTTATTGGATTTCTGTAAGATCTAAAGGTAGAATAGATGTAGGTTAATGTTATTCAAATCAATGGAATATACTCTGCCATTCATGATACACGGGAGAAGTACTTTCTGCTGCAGAGTTCATATTCTCATGCATGCCTCTGTCAGCTCGCCTTCCCGAGAGATTCATGGCGCCTTCAGGGTTACAGTGACCTCCAGCTGCTGTTCTGGTCATACTTCTAATCGCATGCATCTGTTATGACACAGATGTCTGCAGACATACACGAGGCGTCACTAGAACAAAATCCCTTTTCCTGCAAATAAAACACAAAAAAAATCCTCAGGTTGTCTCTATTTCAGGATATTTCACATCAAGCTTGTCTCTGGAGTTTTAACCAGTGGAGTAAAGTGCTTGCTTCATTTAAAAAATCTGAACAGTTCATATTACTTAAGTGCTCTTTGGCCTTTTAAATGAATTGAAGTGACCCCGTGTACTCAGCTGTACCCTTGAACCGGGCCCTGCTGTGCACAGATCGGCTGGTAATGCCATGCATGAGGAAACTAATGCACTTATATAACCACAAATGGATGCATTGTTGCATGAATATTTAAATGATGTGAAAAGAGTTCAGAGCTTAAGAGCTGCAAGGGGAAACTATGTAGAGAGTGACTGAGTGCTCTCTACTGAGCAGTTACCGACATTAAAATCAGATTATGTATTTCAAATATCGGTCAGAGATACTGTTGATAAGTTTGTGTAGTTATATCTGTTTACACCATAGATGTATTACCAGCAAATGTAGTGAGGAAACAAGTAATCAAACCAAGCGAAAAACATGGTAGAGTGTCATTTTTATCAAAACTTACACTTAATAAATCAAAAATTAAGCTCTCATACAGGAAAGAACATCTCACTGGAGACAGCACAGCTGAGGTTTAGGTATTTGCAATGAAAACTGTTCTTGTCATAATAAAATATCAAAATTAATTCTCATAATTGCACAAATGTAGTTTCCATAACGCAATTTAAAAAAATGACAGTGACCAAAAAGATGCTCCTTCATCTCTTTAATGCTTCATCTTATTTAAAGGTTATTCCCGTGATCAGGTTCCAGGATAAAAAGGTTAATCCCACGTGGAAGTCTTTTCACGTTCATGTAAACATGTGTGTGTCTGCAGAGGGCAGCGCCTATGAGGAGAGCATCTGCAATGAGGACAGCGTCTGCGGGAGCGACTCAACGTTTTACAGACAAACTGAAGGTGCAGACACATTTAATTATGACTTCACTGATGCTTGATTGTACTGTACACCTGCTGTTGTAATTACACATGCATACACTTGGACTTTCACATATCAAAAGTATGACACTTTGTGGTGGCATAAATGCTTTATTTAATGTACAAAAGTTACAGATTTTCCCCAGTTCAGCTTTCTCCCAGTAACTAGCTAAGATAAACGTTAAACTAATTAGTTTCAGTTTTTGTTTGTTAGCAATGAAGTAAAAAAAAAAAAAGACCTGCCATTCAAGTTTTGCTTACAGTTCTAAATGTAATTGGTTTTAGTTGTATTTCTGGTATTTGTAAAATACTGAAGTGCCAAAGTAACTTTAAGTACAGGGGTCAGTTAACTCATCAGTGAGTCCTTTGGAGCTGTGCGCCTTTAAGTCCCAGCGTAGCTCTGTTTTCCTCAATTTTTGAGGTTGGGCAAGTGCAAATTTAACAATCTGCACCACAATATTATAACATCAACTTTTATATTGAAGATAATAAAGCTGAATTTGGGTTTACAGGGAAATATTTGCTTTCTTGCGAAGAGTATTAAGATGCACAAAGGTGGATTTTGTTAACTTAACACAGTTCAGATGATTATCTTGTGTTACTCTGCAAGAAACCAATATGTATTGTATTGCAATGTTGGCTTATTTTTTTAGCCCTTCCTGGAGCATCAGTTTTAGGCCTATTAATTTTATGTTTCTTGATTTAATCTCTTATGGAGTGAATTTAATAGCTTAAACAGAGGTGTTATGGTGCTACATGTTTTATTCATTTAGCTCCATGATAATAATGAAGTTCCAGCCAGGCCAGAAATCCAGAAATTTAATGGAAAAACGGCGCTTGGCAACTTTGTGTTTATATACTATAAGAATACAACTCGTTGGCAAACAGATTGAGTCCTGTATTGCAAAGACACCCATTGCAACTGGGTTGGTCTCATTGGTGCAGACAGACCCAGACAGCAAACCTTCACCAATATGAGAGTATTTGCAGTCGAATGTGAGAGCTTTTCCATCTTTTACCCAAATCAGTCAGTGAAATGCTCACCATTTATTTGCCATACATCAGATTTGGCTACTCGAACATTTGGCCTTTTTCTCCTGATTGGTCATCCATTTCCTGTTAAAGTGAATTTCAACAAGAAAAAGATATTTCCCAATATCCAGGTCAAACATAATCCTCTCATGATTCCACATGAATCCATATTTGTTCCCATGCTGACTTTCATGTAATGCTTTATAGCAGAAGAATTGAGTAGTTTTATGATCTTAGCTGTAATCTTTTGGCGCAGGTTCCTATTGCATCTCAAACAACCATGTCAGTCTGTTCTCTTCTGTGTCCTGCCTTGCTCTCATTTGTCATCACGCGCATAGTTCACTGCGCTAACAGGATGAGTGACGGCAAACATGAATGAAAAGCTGCTTTGGGCTGGTGGTCATGTCTCAGTCTGCAGAAACTGGGACTGAATGCAGACAGATGCATGTCTTTAAAAGTGAACTGAACTGAAAACTGCTCCTTCTTTATAAAATTTTGCAGAGTAAACAATGTAAACAATTGTTTGATCCAAAAGTCCTTCAAATAACAACAAAACACGTGATTGTTATTTTCGCATTTAGAGCACAGCATGGCGGAGACGCTCACTGTGGCCAGGCGGGTGGCAGAGGAGGCCATAGACGAGGCCATTTCCAAGGCTGAATTTGACACTTCCAATCAGGTTATTCATGTTTTTCCTCTCATACAAATAGTTGCTTATTGTTCGAACCTTTATCGACCCATACAGTCTTCTACTGGAAATGCTACATTATGTTGGAGATTATCCTCAATCTGCACTTTGATAAATAGCCTCTAGAGACCTTACATGAAGTTTCTTTTTAATCTGACTATTCTGTTTTTTTATTTTCTTTCAGTCAGATTAAGTTAAACCATCAGGATTATGCTTCAGTCCAAAACTCAGATGGTTTAATACTACAGTATAAGACAATGGCAGGGCGATTGCTATCTTTGTGTAACACTTCCAGCTCTTCAAAAATCACAGACGCTCAGAAAGATTGGCTTTTCACGATTTATTCCTGCAGAAGACATAAAACACACTCAACAGGTGTCTTCTGATGGTACCAGCAATTGTAGCTCCCTCACAGTGCAAACGCGCACTGTCTTAACAGACTTACAATTAACCTTTTAATAAAGAAAAGGTGGAAAATAATAACTTCTCTCATTTTACACTCTGTCATACTGAGCTTGTATACAAAAGAAATCTTATGACTAATAAAATACATTTCACAATCGTATAAAACAGAATAACAGGATAACATAAGTATCACCAACTAAACATTTCCCTCTAGTGGTCAAATTAACAATAGCGCATTACATCTTCACTTGCTTGTGCTTTACAGACAAAATGGCTGTTAACAAGCTCACGTACCTGCAGAAGACATAAAACACACTCAACAGGTGTCTTCTGATGGTACCAGCAATTGTAGCTCCTACAATGTAAAACAACATCACAAAAAGCACAGAAAAACGGTAAATCCAAACACATTTCCTGCTATGCGCAGCAACCACTAGGGGGCTGACAAAGACTAACTGCCAAAGAGCATAAATACGGCAGAAACACTATTTAACAGCAACCCGCCTTTGTTTCAGTTACACAGAAACTTTCTAACATCAATATGAACCTATATACATCGACATGTACAACTTATGTAACAACATTCACACCAGAAACCATAAAAATGCCAGAGCCTTTTATTACAGGACTTACCCTCACAGTGCAAACGCGCGCTGTGAGGAGCGGAAGCCTTAGCAGCTTCTAAACGTTAGAGTGAGATCCGGTTTCTGGGTTTTCAAAATAAAATACAATAAAAAAAAAAGATAAAATTCACACTTAAAATGATAATTAAGAACAGGTAAGTGCATGTTTTTCCATATGTATTTAGAGGAGGCCATAGACGAGGCCATTTCCAAGGCTGAATTTGACACTTCCAATCAGGTTATTCATGTTTTTCCTCTCATACAAATAGTTGCTTATTGTTTGAACCTCTATCGACCCATACAGTCTTCTACTGGAAATGCTACATTATGTTGGAGATTATCCTCAATCTGCACTTTGATAAATAGCCTCTAGAGACCTTACATGAAGTTTCTTTTTAATCTGACTATTCTGTTTTTTTATTTTCTTTCAGTCAGATTAAGTTAAACCATCAGGATTATGCTTCAGTCCAAAACTCAGATGGTTTAATACTACAGTATAAGACAATGGCAGGGCGATTGCTATCTTTGTGTAACACTTCCAGCTCTTCAAAAATCACAGACGCTCAGAAAGATTGGCTTTTCACGATTTATTCCTGCAGAAGACATAAAACACACTCAACAGGTGTCTTCTGATGGTACCAGCAATTGTAGCTCCCTCACAGTGCAAACGCGCGCTGTCTTAACAGACTTACAATTAACCTTTTAATAAAGAAAAGGTGGAAAATAATAACTTCTCTCATTTTACACTCTGTCATACTGAGCTTGTATACAAAAGAAATCTTATGACTAATAAAATACATTTCACAATCGTATAAAACAGAATAACAGGATAACATAAGTATCACCAACTAAACATTTCCCTCTAGTGGTCAAATTAACAATAGCGCATTACATCTTCACTTGCTTGTGCTTTACAGACAAAATGGCTGTTAACAAGCTCACGTACCTGCAGAAGACATAAAACACACTCAACAGGTGTCTTCTGATGGTACCAGCAATTGTAGCTCCTACAATGTAAAACAACATCACAAAAAGCACAGAAAAACGGTAAATCCAAACACATTTCCTGCTATGCGCAGCAACCACTAGGGGGCTGACAAAGACTAACTGCCAAAGAGCATAAATACGGCAGAAACACTATTTAACAGCAACCCGCCTTTGTTTCAGTTACACAGAAACTTTCTAACATCAATATGAACCTATATACATCGACATGTACAACTTATGTAACAACATTCACACCAGAAACCATAAAAATGCCAGAGCCTTTCATTACAGGACTTTACCCTCACAGTGCAAACGCGCGCTGTGAGGAGCGGAAGCCTTAGCAGCTTCTAAACGTTAGAGTGAGATCCGGTTTCTGGGTTTTCAAAATAAAATACAATAAAAAAAAATGATAAAATTCACACTTAAAATGATAATTAAGAACAGGTAAGTGCATGTTTTTCATATGTATTTAGAGGAGGCCATAGACGAGGCCATTTCCAAGGCTGAATTTGACACTTCCAATCAGGTTATTCATGTTTTTCCTCTCATACAAATAGTTGCTTATTGTTCGAACCTCTATCGACCCATACAGTCTTCTACTGGAAATGCTACATTATGTTGGAGATTATCCTCAATCTGCACTTTGATAAATAGCCTCTAGAGACCTTACATGAAGTTTCTTTTTAATCTGACTATTCTGTTTTTTTATTTTCTTTCAGTCAGATTAAGTTAAACCATCAGGATTATGCTTCAGTCCAAAACTCAGATGGTTTAATACTACAGTATAAGACAATGGCAGGGCGATTGCTATCTTTGCTCATAGCTGTATGTAAAATGTGGCCACTCCATGAAATAACCCGAGGAGGTCATGATGTGAATCCTCGATCTGAATGCTTTTGCTGATGTGTTTTGGCTGAGTGACCCTTGTATGGTTATAACTTGTCAATCACAAGGAGGGACTGCCATGAAACCGCATTCTTTTCTTTTCTAACTTGAATCATAATTTAAAAAATTGTATTCAGTAAGCCTTGAACCCAGTATGTACGACCATAAAGCCATGAGGTTGGGTCGTTAAAGAGGTCATAGCTGAAAGGACATTTTTCCTAAATTTCTTTGTTTCAACCATAGTCAGCACCCCCTGTTGGTCTTTTGAAAGAATGCAGGTTGAAAGTATTTTCTTAAACAAAGTTCATCTAATATCTGCATACCTTTTTAACTCAACTGAAAACGATTTGCTCATTCACATGAAACCCCAGTAACATGCTAGCCTTTAAAATGTTATACTTTTTCATATAGGGGGAATTATTTTGGTTTAATTCATCACTTGACCTTTCTAACTTAGATTTCTGATGCTGCATCTTTAAAAACACAGTTATGTTAGAAAAGATTTACTTCTTACTAATCTCTCAAAGTATGCTAAAGCTTTTGGATGCAGCACAGCAAACATGTATATGTAGTGTATATTCAGAGGAGTAATCAGCTTAGAGTGTTTGTTTGCGGCGATGAATAGCTTTTTTATTTGTGTTTACAACAGGAGAAGCAGAATGAAGCACGCTATCTGCGGGAGCACAGAGGAGAGCTCATTGAGGAACTGGCCAAAACCATTGTGCAAAAAGTAAAAAACATAAGAACAATAATTTAGCATGTGAAGGCCTCTTCAAACCTTCCAGTATTAGAAAGGAGTTAATTATTTAATTTTATTTATTTTTTCATCTGCAGAGTACTGAGCTGTTTGCAGCACTAATCCTAGTCTCTGTTTATGTAAGATCATTAGTAGGAGAAAGACTTTGGCTGAGATGAGAGCAGAATATGATCAAGACTTGGCCCTTGAACGCAACACTGACCTTCATCATCAACATCAGTCCCCCTCTGATCAAGCGTCCAGCTCACAGAAACATCAACCAAGCCTCTGGGTAAAAATAAATAAATCAGAAACACGTTTTGTGATCCAATAACTTTACCTTTGTGAATAATTGGTGGGAAATAACTCAAGTAATGTATTTGTATTTATTCTTAATGAGTAAACCAGTTTGCTTAGAAGACGTTAAAGCTCCAGGAGCACATGTAGTATGAAGAACAAGTTACATTTAAAAATCTCTTTTGTTGGTACCACCCAGGCTGTGTTTTTAAAAAAAAGAATATTTGGTACTTAGAGTCTGTTCTGTGATGATCCTGATGAAGGCCATGGGCCAAAATGAGTTAGTCAAGTAAAAAGGTTGTTCTTCATATGATAAATGTTGCTGGACCTTTAGGTTCTTCTTCACACGCACATCAGAAGCAGCTGAACAGTAAGTCATCAGTTCTTCTTTCACTGAAACAAAGGATGACATGATCATTTCTGTTTCCACATGCTGACCTCTGCTGGTTGAACTATTCAACAAGGAACCTTTATATTATCATCAGTTTATAGAAATAAAAGATCAATTCAAATATCACCAAATTATTTTTTTCTAATTTTGCAATGACTTTTATCTTTTTCCCCAGAGGTCACAATCTGCTTTCTCACTGTTGGACAATGACCTTCCGGGCCTTATAGAAGACTCCCCGCAGACATTACAGAAGGAAGGAGCTGGGTCGGCTTGGAAGAGTGTAGACCGGCTGGATAACGCTGGTAAGATCCTCAAAAACTCAACAAGTATGTTAAACTCACAGTTGTAAATTGGATTATTTTATGTATATTTTTCTCCTCACACTGTTTATGATTGAATGTATTACCATAAAAAGTTGGAACAGGTTCATTACATATGATATACACAACATGCGTGCTCCTGTAACTGGAACAACATGATTTAAGTGACAGGTAAACAATGCTACAGTCTCCCAATTTTAAGGAAAACGGTCCACATTTGCATCAGCATTTAATGCTTTTTTTCATACTTTATCTCTTTTCAAAGTTTTCATACAAACTGGCTTCATATCCAAATTTTCTCTGCCTTGTTGGGGAACTGCTAGCTGTAATGTCACGCTCTCAGTTCTAGTTAAAGGTGTGGTAGGTAATACTTGTGTGGGTGTTTTTGTTGCATCGTTATATGCCTCGTTTGGCACACTGCTCCCTGCTTCTCTGCGTGATATCTGCGTCCTTGTGTGTGTATGTGCATATCTGTGTAAATGCGTCTATGCGTCGGTGTGTCCGCAGTGCTGAAGAGCCCTGATGGGAACTGGATTGCCCTGCAGAGCGCCCAGCTGTCTCGTCCCAGCCTACTCACTAAAAGGAAGAGCCTGGTCTACAGCGCTTTGGAGAGGGAGTCCGGAGTGGTGTCAGCCTACGAAGGTCTGGGCTCAGACAACGAAAGCAGACCAGAGCCTGACAGCTCCTGGGGTGCCGTCCTCAAGGAGATCCACAGGAAGATGACGGACTCTAACTTTCACCTGCCTGACGCCGGCGACAGCATCCCATCGCCACTAACGGGCGAGCGAGGCAGCCAAGATGGTCTGTTTTCAGACTCTGAGGGGAACTGGAAGCCTAAAAAACCTCTCATGGCTCTCTTAAAGCGGAAGGTGCCGGCAGAGATCATCAGACCTTCGTCATCCCACAGGACAAACATCATCGATGTGAACTTTAACCTGGAGGGAGCAGGAGGGAATCAGGGAGAGACGAAGGTGACAAAAATGAGGAAGTCACGGAAGAGGAGAAAGAGTAAAAAAGAAAAGGTGGCTTCTTCTCCTGTGTCGGTAAGAAAGAAATACAGATGAAAGGACACTGGACTATCCAGCTGAGTCATTCAAGGACCTTTAAACATGCAAAGCTGCCAGCTTTTGCTCTGAAACTTGTCTAATTTCTGCAGTTGTTTGCATGGAGCTATGACGATAAAGAAATGAGATGATTACTCAGTTAACTGATAAATCAATCAGTCAAGTCTCTGTTTTTCAAGACAACAAACCCACTTCACAAATAATAGCAATGGTAAATATAATAAATTTATATTTTCTAAGTCAAACACTCTTTCTGTTTGCAGGATTTAAATCAAAATGACAACGTCCCACCACATCCTTCTGATGATGTGACCTCTGACACTCTGACGTCTGAAGCCACCACCCCTGAACCGTTTGACTCTGAGGGTAACATCACTGTAAATAAATCCAATCCAGTGGACGAGGAGCTTCAGTTAAGTCTGCAGCAGCAAGCGGCACGAGTTTCTGACTCGACCACAAGAAATGAAAAGCTTGATGAAGACGGAGATGATGGACAGACGAAGAAAAGGACTCAAGAAAGTACGGATGTAGAGGAGGAAGATGAGAGGCTGTGGAAAATGGAGATCGATTTGGATGAAAGGAGAATGGAGGATGAGGAAGAGAAAGAAATGGATGAAGAGATGAAATACAGATTTTACAGGCTTGTTGCACAGTCCAGACTCTCATACTTTTCGTCTACTGAAGATAACCTCGACAGAAGTGAAGGAGAGTGGGAAAGAGAGAACGATGAAGATATGGAGGAGGAAGATAAAGAGCAAGATGAGAAAAAGCCAAAAGGACTGACTTACAAAATATGTCAGTTGGAAAAACAAGTCAGAGCTTCACAGTTCTCATCCACAGAGGACGAGCTGGACAAAGTTGGCATAGAAGAAAAGGAAAAGGGAGAGGAAGAGGACGAGGACGAGCTGGTGGTGAAAGTGTGTAGATTAGTTAATCAAGTCAGTGCCTCCGAGTTTTCATCTACAGAGGACGAGTTGGACAGAGTGAGCAGAGAAGGAGACGAGACGATGGACGAAGAGTCTCTGTGGAAACTGCCAGCAGAGGAAGCAGCACAGCTACGCGATTTGGTCAGTTTAGTGAGGGCTTCTCAGTTTTCTTCCACTGAGGATGAGCTGGATAGAATTGGAGAGAATGAGGGAGAAATGGAGGAGGAGATGAAACAAGGAGAAACTGAGAACAGCATTGAGATGGAAGAGCTTTGGGAGAGAGCAGATAGGGAGAGGACAGAGTCCATTGGAGACCTGGACGTGAACATGTTTGAGTTAATGGCTGATACTGAGAAAACAATGAGAGAGGGCAGGGATGGAAAAGTAATACATGAGGATGCTTTTTACAATCAGATACAAGTCGAGGCTGTCCAGCATGAGGAAAATGAGAGAGCGGAAAATAAAGATTGCACGGTGGAGAGGGTAACAGTGGATGAAACAATAGCCAAGGGGCACTTAGGCGCTGAAAAAGTAGAAGTTTTCAAAGGAAATGAGAGTGAAAACGACTCAGAGAAAAGACAAGAGATTAACTTAAAAACAGGGGTGGAAGCACAGGGAAGCGACTTACAGCAAAAGAATTGGCTTGAGGCAAAGTGGCCCGACCAAGACAGAGAAGACAAGTTTCAGAAAGAAAGCAAAGAAAGCGAGAAAAAGAGGCAATCTTTAGAGGACAGCGATGAAGAATTCGACAGAATAATCAGCAGCATGTTGTTAATGACTTTGGGCGACATGGACGTAGAACCAATAATGGATAATGTCGGAGGAAGAAACAAAGAGCTAAAGGATGAAGATGAAAGCAGTGATCAAGGAGGAGAGAAAGGAGAAAAGGTTGGACAAAGCACAGACGCTTCAGAGGAGACGGGACATCTTTCAAAGGAGTCTCAAAGTCAAAGAGGCCACCAGAGGTCTGAGTCAGAGGTGAGAAAACATCCCGAGGAAAATAGAAGTGAGGAAACTGAAGGAGATATTTCTGCAAAACGGGAGAACACAGACAAGGCAGGCAGAGATGTAAATGAGCAGAAAGAAAGTGAAAAAAGTTTGGTTAAAGAAAAACCTGCAGCTTTGACATTTACCAAGACATTTGAGACAAGTGAAGCTACCCTGATGTGTGAAAGAACAGAAGAGGACACGGAGGAAAAAGAGGATGGAAGAGAAAGTCTGGCAGCAGAGCGGCAAGCACTGGAGACATGGGGAGATACTGCAGACATGGAGAAGACAGACATGAAGGAAGTCAAAGACAAAAGTGCATACATCATGGAAGAAAGCAGCACTTTGTCTCTGCCCGAGGGTTTACTGTCAGCAGAGGAGATTCAGAATGTAAGCACTCAAGCTGTGAGACCATTTCAGAAGCTTTTTTCTGACACTTATTTCCTACTAACACTCTGCTGGGTAAAGTGAGCCTATGCACCTTAGAACAAAACAAACACACACATGCACATTTCACCAGTTACAAATGAAAAGGTCAGTTCATAAGAAATAAAACACAGGATTCATTATTTCTATCAGTGCTACAAGATTACACATAATCCTGCATCAGACATAGTCTGTCCCAATAACCAGATTTATTAAAGACCCTCCAAAGAATGTATAATCGTGCTAATGAGTCTGCATGGTGTGTTTTATTTGCCAGAGGGTCCCTGATTAATTCCTGGCTGGCCAAACCTTTATTCTATTTTCTGTCTCCCGTAAAGAAAACAAACGTTTGTGTAAACCTGCTTTACATAACTTCCTGCTTCATCGCTGTTTTCCTCTCACTTCCTAAAAGTTTTCCGTTCATTTGAGCTCAAGTGTTTATATTCAGTCCAACAGGCCTGTGCTAAAATTTCATTTACAAACTTTGCCCCCTTTAAGAGTTTGATTACAGAAGAAGTCTTGATTTGTGTTATTACAGCTTATAGTGCTTCCTGCTGTATTGGACTAGATTATAATAACATAATAAAACAATACTGACGATGCGAAATGCAGAGTTTATGATAGAGCTGTAAGAGCCGACACCCCAGTAGAGCTCTCTACGAGTTTAGGTTCTCCTGTGTCTCCTTTACTTGCAATATATCACTTTAAAGTCCAGTGCAAACTCCCTAAAAATCATTTGTTTTGAACGCAACTAACTTCTGTCTGATGCTTCTTTCTCCTCTGTGTGCTTCGTTTCCTCCTGCGCTGTGTGAGCTGTAGGGTAGAGACATGGAGCTTTACAAAACAATAGAGTTTATGTCGACTCTGTTGGAGCAGGTGAGAATGAACTTTGTTTTGGTTGAAGACGGGTACTCAGATTAGTTTTTGTTTTTTAATATTTTTCCATGTTTGTCATGCATAACTTATTTTTCAACATGTCATCAATGTTACCCCCCCCAAAAAAGAAAATCCATAATATTAATGATTTACTAGCTTTTATAGCTGATTACCATCCACTGTGACTGAAGTCCCTCCTCCTGAAATGCATTTGAATTCATTCATGCATCTGGATGTTTTTATTTTGAACTTTATTTAGAGCAGTAAGTGGAGTGGCACTGCATTTCATTAATCTGAGTCCAGGCTAACGTAAGAGCGTTAATATCCCAGTATGACCTAAAAAAAACATCAGGATGTGGAGGAAATTCAAACTGCAAGCTTTAAAATCCTTCACACTGAATTCCTATATTTTGGTCACCTGGGTATGAACAGTTGTTCTATTGCACTCTTACTTGTTTTTCTAATTTAAATGAAAATAAAGGTATCCTTAATCACACTGCCAGGAGATGTCAGTATTTAGAGTAACACCCGTCTCTGTTTGTGTGCTGTAGAGATACTCAGCCGTGTCCCTGCGCAGCATCACTACTGAGATGCTGAAGGTGCTGAACGCCACTGAAGACCTGCTGCAGGGTGTGGAGGGAGGAGAAAACACCCCACCCCCATCCACCTCCCTGCCCCCCAACACTGACCCCAAAAAACTGGACCAGCAGTTCTCCAGACTGGAGGAAAACGTGAGTTCAGTTTAAAGATATTCTACATCACATGTAGCACGGTTAGCTCTTGTTTTGAAGATGCAGCATTTTAATTTAGGCTTTAAAAGGATCCGCTAAGTATAATTAAATATTACCATAAATCTTTCAACAAACATTAAAAAGAAACAAAGCCAACTGAATAATAAGTTACTTTGGCTGCTTCCTTTTTCCCTTACATTTACCCTGCTTCAATTTCTCTCTCAATAACTCAGTGACGTGACAGCTTGTTTTAATAGTTTCACTTTATTCACTAGATTTTCAATTGCTGTTGAGATAATTTATTAAAATCATTATTTTTAATAATTTTCAGTTGAGTCCATCAAGTAATTAACACATAAAAATTGTGGTTAATGTAGCTGTTATTCCATCATGCATTGTTTTTGTTTTTTGTTTTATTTTGTTTCACACATGGTACAGCAGTAATTCATTTCCTATACACAACCTTTCTTTCAATTAAAGTAACATGAAAAGGAGCAGGAAGAAGAATAAATTCTGATTGACACTTGCCCCCTATCTGTGATAATACAAGTAGGCACTTACAGCCAAAAATACACTCTGACACTATTCTGCACACAACACAACACAACAAAACAAACAGAACAATATACTCAACAATGAGCAATACCACTAAATATCAAACTAAAAGGATCATTCTTTCTACAATTTCTGTTATTTTCAGCTTCTTCATATCGGTTTATCATTTTATTCTTATAGCAGATTTTAAATTGAGAAACATTTATACAACCCTTAAAATGATCATGGAGAGAATTCCAGTTTCTTATGCCTATGACTGTTGGACACATTTGGCTTTGTGTGGTTCAAGCAAACCGGTGCTTAAAATAAAACTTCCTTCTGGCTGTCCCCATTTTCTGAACACAATACAAATAAACTTTGTAACTTAAGAGGTAGTGTTTTATTTTTTGCCCTAAACATAATAATTAATGTCTGTAATTTCACTATATCGTCTAGTTTTAATAATTTCGATTTTATAAACAAATTATTAGTGTGTTCTCTATATTTAACATTATGCATAATTCAAAGTGCTCTCTTCTGTAATAAGTATAATGGTTTCATATTAGTCACATATGTATTCCCCCATACTTCAACACAATAACTCAGATAGGGTAGAAATAATGAAAAATATAATATTCGCATTGCCTTGTAATCTAATATATACCTAACATTACCCAGGATATAAATACTTTTAGCCAACTTTTTATTTTTAACATGTTGTTTAATTTTTTTTTAACATCCTGTTAAAGTTTATAACCAAAAACCTTTATGATTATCTAACTGTTCAATAATATAATAATGTGGAACTAGTGAAACTTGTTTTTCATTATTACAGTTATAATTATAGTTATAAATGAGCACATAAATGAGCAAATATGGCCTAATGACATTATTGTGAAGATGAGTATTAAACAAAATCGTCTGCAAAAATGTGTTAAAATGCAGCAAAATCTCCAAAATAAGTGCTTATTTCACTTATCCTTGTTCCATCACTGCAAGCTGCTATTTCCTGTTTTGTGCAATTTTAGTAGTTTTAGAGAAATAAAGTTCAAACGAACGCAGGTTTCAAAAACACTTAAACTTGATTTTTTTTAAATGTGCTGCAGGTGTACGTGGCAGCAGGATCAGTGTACAGTCTGGAGGCTGAGCTGAGTGACCTGGAGGAGTGTGCCCGGGGAATCTGCAGCTCCACGTCTGACATGGAGTTGTCCTTCCTGGAGGAGCAGGTGGCAGCAGCAGCTGCCAAGGTACAACAATCTGAACTGCAGGTAGGTCGTGGTTGGATTTCTAGTAAAATATGTAAATAGAAGGAGAGATTTTGATTGACAGATATTTGGACGGTATTTCCTTTAAAAAAAGACATAAAAACATAAAAATTACACCAACAGATTAAAATGAAAAACAATTCAAATATTGAACAGTGCTGTTTTGTTTGTTAAAAACACAAAATCATTTTAATCCTTTCTCTGCGTCTGCTGTAGATCTGTGACATCTCAGCAAGGATCGCTGCTCTGAAGAATGCCGGTCTCAATGTGGACACACAGTCGCGCTTGATCAAGAGCAGGACTATTCCAGTTATGGTACAGTATCTGTTTACACTAACACACTGCAGTGAGTCCATCAGAACAGGAAGTCAAACTTTGCACGTGCACACAAAACTATTTCTCACATGCATCTCCCTGCAGCCCGTCACCCTCGACTCCTCGAGACAGATGAGAAGGCGATTACCTGCACCCCCCGTGAAAGGTGGAGAAACACTGTCCTTCTTCAAACAGTAGAGTTTGAAATACTTTATTTCACTTCATATGGTTTATGTAAAAACAAACAAAGACATGAAGTGTTTTAGTTATTCATAATGAACTTATATTTATGATGTAATATGTGACTTGTTAGTTTTTATTGACCCAATATCAGCTAAATGCAAAATTACAGCATTTACGTAGAGTATTTTCTAGGAGTACTGCAGTGATATCCCTTTATTTTGTAACTTTTCATCTTCCCTGTTTTCCAAATCATATTCTTTTTATTTCACTGCATCATGCAGCTGCTTTTAGACAATATTCAAATTTATGTCCAGTACAGGACATATTTTTTCTTCATGAATTTGATATTTGACCCTCCCCCAGGAGCATAGCTGTGCAGATGGTTTCTTGCTTGGATACTGCAAAATGTTAGTGGTTGTAGCAGGATTTCCACTTGTTTTGGGGCATCATGGACTTTACATTCATTGCATACTAAATAATATGTATTAATTATACATTATATAAGTTTTGCAATTCATTACGTGTCGTGCCAGGAAAAGCATAGGTGAAGCAATAATTGCTACTCAGTTTGTGTCAGTGACACTGAATCAAATGGGGAGGGGGGTTAGGGATTAGGGGTCCGGGTTAGGTACACCTGAAGGTCTTTTTATGTGTATTTTTCTATTCAAAATATTTTTGTAAAACAGGCCAATTTATGTATGCAGTTGCTCTTTTATAGCAGTACCTGGGTTACAAATTAATGTGTCTTTCTCCTCATTTTCTTTCATTCTGCTTTAGAGTACAAAGACAAATAAGTCACCGGACAAGAACGTCTGTAGTACCTCCAACACATCAGTGCCTTGACCTTGCTACACTGCAGCCTACAGGCCAGTCTTAAACAATCCATCTAGACACCATTTGCCTTAATTTAATTTTAAACTACTCACGCCTCAAATCATATACCATAAGACTTTAGTACTGTATGTGTAATATGAGATGTACAAATAATGCAGGAAATAGTTGATTTGCATCATTCTATCAGATGCATCCAGCAGATTTCTATCAGCACTGATCACTGTTAAAAAAAATCAATCATTCACTTTTTAATTCCCCAAACAATGAAACAGCAATCTGAAATGATTAAACATCAGGTGTAAAAAAGTCTTAATGTTTTATTTAGAAAATGTTTCAGTCTTCATTTCACTGCTGTTACTGGATAAAACCTGCGATTTACACTGTACATTATATAGAAAATACAGTGATTACATTTACACAGGAGCAGTTATAGCATGTTAGAGAAATGTTGTGATACTGCTTTATGTCTACAGTTAATATAAATTTAAACAACTTACAATGTATACCTGTATTTTATTTAAGTGTGTATGTTGAAGTGTACATATCTGCAAAGCAATCAGTAAATGTTGTTTTCTGCCTTTTAAATATAGAAAATAAAGAGAAATAAGCCAAAGTTGCTGCAGTGTGCAAATGTTACACAGGGCTGAAAACACTGTGCATCCTGTTTTCCACCTCAGGTGGATGTGGGTGTAACGGTGAGGAATTTAGTCTGTAATTTTGAGATGAGGAAATGACACTCAAATATGACATTCCTCTTTGTGAAGGTGTGGGAAGGACAGCTGTGGAAAATAAAGGCCGTCTTTGAGAGGTGGTTTAAACCATTCAGCAGCATCATCTCGCGCTCTCTGTGGAGCTGTGGTAAAAATGAGCGGATGACCTGAGCAGCGTAAACTCATTATTTTGTCCTTTATGCTTCATAAAAGTGCTGTGGCTGGCCAAATGGATACAAACAGGAGGTAAAACTGGTGCATAAACATAATCGTAACACTTTCCTCATAGAGGTTTGGTGTTTTTGTGTTTCTGTGTACTCAGCTGTTGTCCTTAAAGTGCAACAGCTAAATACAAATAAACTGTAGCATCTGAAAAAGGAAGAAGACGTCCATCGAGAACCAGATCTTTCCCAAAGGATGGTGGGATTTGTAGTTTTGGTCAGGAGCTCTCTGAACTTAGGAAGCGCTCCCTCTGATCAGGAATGACGAATCCTTCTTTCTGTTCGCTCTCTCGTCTGTCGGAAATCACAAAACACTTTTTGGGATCGATGACCACGATGCTGTCTCGGTCCTGACCAGGAGCTTCCACCTCGGCGTAGGAAGGACGACCCGAGCCTCGCCTGAACTTTAGGATTGGCCAGTGGGTTGGGCGTCGCTGTGGGGTTGGTGGAGGGGGGGCACAATTAGCAGACAGTTCAAGGAAAAAAAACTATTAAAAATAGTGCCCATTCTATTATCCCCCCATTTCCTGCAGTCATTACAGTCCAACAACAAGCACTCATGAAGATCACATAAACATTCATCACATTTCACCTAAAGCAAACATAATGCTCCACTTTAGAAGTGTTCATTTCTGCCCATTTTTATCAGACTGACTTCTATTTAGATGTATTTAATGTATGTAAAGTCCATGTGTAGTCCATATTTCACTGAATATTATAACAACTGATGGAAGAATTTTTGGCTGAGCTCTCACAACAAATGTCGAGTAAAATAAGAGCCAAACAATAAAAAGTTAAAGTTCACTTCAAGTATTTTTCTCAATGGGAAATATTTCCACGTTGCTAAAACAGTTCATTTCAATTCAGTTCAATTTTGTTTATATAGCACCAAATAAAAGATATGTATTATTTAATTTTATATAATTACACTGTTTGGAATATGATTGCATGTTTTTGTACATGAGTGTAAAACATACTCAGTAATGTACTTGTAGGTTCAATAGGAAGTAAAAACAAGGTGACTCATTGGTGCTGATTCACTTCTCCAAACACACTGAAATAACTGATGAGTAACGTCTGCAAATGTCGAGCAATGTCTGAACATTAATTTAAAATCATGTTTTAAAGGGAAGTTTGAGTAACTAGTTTCATAGTAAATGTGAGTAGTTTCCTCCAAATTAAATCTAACCAAATGTTTACTGTGTTAGGTTTGCTTCTGATAATTTATTAAAATTCACTGTATTTCCAGTTTAATTTTAAAGAGGGGGGAATTAAAAGGATCTAGGAACTCGTGATTTTGCATAAATATAATGTTGGCAAGTGTAGGTTCAAATAAATTAAGCCGTACTACTAGTGCCCTTGGCTGATTTTAGGTTGACGCACCTCCATGAAGAAGAGGCTGGCGCTGGACGTGGGGTGGTTATACACGTAGATGTATGTAAAGATGGCTGCTGCCAGCAGGACCATCACTACGAGGACTCCCACCAGCAGACGCATCGGCGATGCCTCATAGGTGTCTGTGTTCTCCCCCTCTCCTGCTGTACACAGAGAGTGGTCAGATTCAGCTCATAGACTTAAATGTAAATGCTTCTGCAGTCACGTTAACTTTTCATTTTTCTCGACATAAAAAATTTACCAACTTTGAACAATATCAGGTTCATTAAGTTGCGACATTGTGTGAATTGGTGCTTTTTCACACGAAACCCAACAGGAGGCCTGCCTCAGACACAGTCTCACTATGGGGAAACACTGTGTTTGACTAAGGCGGAGGTACTGCTTGGGTAGAGCGCAGAGGAAGCAAGACTCAACACACACTCGCTGGATGTGAATTTGTTAAGGAAATTACATGCACTATTCTCACACGGGTGCAGTTTAACATCACACACTTTGGACTAAGGAGCTGGAAAGCAGAGACCGTTTCAGGTCCAATAGAACTGCACGAGGCACTTTCATTCGACTGTGAGTGACTTACGTGCATCACTGATGTGAAAAGCAGTCTCTGCACCATCTAGAAAAGAAAAAACAAAGACTTTTAAATGCACACAGTACATGACATGCTGTGACATGACTTTAAAAAATATTTTGGTTAAATTTCACAAGTGGCGGTTTCTGAGCAATCTGTAAACTTCATTTTCTCTTCCTAAGCTTTCACTTCAGTGGACTTGACTTAAAACGTAGTCTGCAGAAGAAAGAAAAAAGTGATAATCAACAAATTTTTTTGGGTTGAGTCGGATATTGAGTCTTTCTCACTCTGCTAGAGTGATGAACGTATATCACGCCATCCTTCAGCACACTGAGGACATCATGCAGTATTTAACATGGCGCTGTATATGCTCAGCTATGAGCTAACAGGGGGCTGGGAAATAGCTGGCCACTTGACCCCCACCCTGTCAGATGTTCCACAACACACCAAGCATGGATACTGTGCAACAACAACAAACATTCATTCATGGGGTCGTAATGATGGCTGCGCTGCAGAGGTGCACAAAGAGCGACAGAGTGATCTCAGATGATTCAGCATTCAAGATGATTTATTTTAATGTTAACAATCAAAAGGATTCCATTAAAGGCATCCACGCTCCTCTATGTTAGTAGAAACTGACATTTGTTTATAAGGCAAACAAAATAAAAGTGTAATCAAGGCAAAGAAATTATTTCAATTAGATTTCAAAACCGTTTTTTTTATTCTTATTGATTCTCTGATTAGAGTCAAGTGAAAACATGTGCATGAGGAGTGTGATCAGACAAGCAGTCATAACAAACTATGAGTACTATTAAAGCAGATAAAAAAGCTTTGTGAGTTTACCACCTGCAGATTTGTTGGTGGGACGCTGCGGATGTGATTTTGTTTCTCTGCTGATGCTGCTGTGTGTTGAGGGAATGGTGAAAGTGGGAGTCTCGGGGGTGGAGGTCATGCCAGATGTCCTCTGCTGCCCTGCAGACACAGTAACTGGAGGGGTTCGGTGTCTCCCGTGATGTGATGTGGCATTTGTGACTTCATTCATCCGGGGACATCGCAGATTCTGCCTCTGGGAAACAAAAGTGTGTTCAGACTGACGCTAATGGTGCTAAGCTCTAATGTGGTCAATCTTTATGGAGAAAAGCAGAAGAACCTCCTCTGGACAGCCGAGGTCAACCCAGTCCTGCCGTTTACGATCAAAACCACTGGAACATCTGAGAAAGAATGAAATGACTGCTGTTACATTTTCACTCTGTGAGAGCACAACCCGCTTTATTCATGGAGATGAATGTTTCCAAAACCAGATTTAAGTTATCCACCTTAATGCTGGCAGCTGATGATTTATTTTTAAATTAAAATTAAAATGATTTATTGGAGATGTGGATAATAATCACAAAATATTTAAACCACCATGAGTGATGCTTAAAAACCTTTTTCATTGTCACAAATCACTAAATGTATTACAATTATTTATTTAAAAGATAAGTTTATTAGACTCTTCAGTGCTTGACAGGAGATTCGGCTGCATATTCCTGCTAACTGCAGTGAACTTTGTATATTCATCTCTTAAGGTCGCTAGGCCAGATTCGGGTAGTTGGGGTTGCTGACTATCCCGCAGGCTTCCTGTTGACTGTACTGTATGTGAATGACATGCGAATGACTCTGCGAGCCTGCTCTGTTTACTCACAGTGACAGGATATGAGACAGTCTCAGGAAGCACCGCCTATGAATCAAGTTTACTGAGTGTGAGTGAGTGAGCGTATCCCTGCACGCGCAACCGCAACTGACTGAGAGCTGAACTGAACAAACTTTGGGCAACAACAAAAAACTCTCATGGATAAACTGTGAGGTTGAATAGGCTGCATGTACAAAATACTTCAAATTCATTATTATTAAAATGAGAGATAATGCAGTTATTATATTTTCATATTTATCCAAAGTGAGAAATGCCTCAGTTTCACACTGGAAAAAAAAACTTACTGTAACTGCCTTCAACTAAAAATATTCTCTAATTTTAATGGATCCACATTAGACCATGAAACATTTTCTATTCCTAAAATAGTGGCAAAGTCACTGGTCTCTTTGATCTCTTTGACTGCTTTTCCACGTTACCTTCGTAGCTTACTGCACCAGCTGCAGTTAAAGCCAATCTGAGAAGTGACACATGGGCCACAGCTGGAGAACTGCAGACACGCTGAGAAGACAGACAAAGAGAGTGAGGAGGAAGAAACTGCTTTGCCTTCTGCAGATAAAACAGCATAATAGTAGAATATCCTGTAGCACAAAGATTATACATTCTTTGAATACTGACTGGTTCAAATGGTATTAAAAATAGGAATAACCTACTAGGGAGAGGAAGCATCTCCACCGCTATTAAACGGGAGATTTTGGACACTGGAATGTCGACTTTGTGATACTCATAGATGGTTCTCCGACGAACATCTGACGCATGTCGGATAGAAAATAAAGATGTCACATATAAGCTGCTAATAATTAAAGAAAGTATTCTGATGAAATTTTAACAGGACAAATTTTCAACTTACTGGGAATCTGCTCTAGCTCACGAAGCACCATAAACGCATCGGACAAGCCCACTTTGACAGGATGATTCTCAGAGCTGATGTCGCTGATGCTAATAGGAATCTATGAGGTAAAAACTGCATGAATAAATTTACTTTGTTTTAAAAGATGGACACAAAAGAGAGAAGAAAAGCCACCTCTTTGTAGGCAAAGACAATCCGCCCGTCACTGTGCAGAATGGCCTGGAAGGTGAAAGCTCCCACGCTGATGTTGTCCTGGAGGTGAAGGTGGTTCCACTGAACCACCAATGCTGTGCCTAATGGATGGACATGGGCACACACAATACTGTAATGTTTTGTACGCATGTTTGCACGTTCCCTGCCAACCTTATGCAGCACATGTTAGGGCGTCTATTCAGTAAAAATATTTAGTCTAGTAAATAAATAAGATCAACAGTTCCCACCGTTATCGAAGTAAAACACAGATGAGTTTTTCGACAGGCTCGGGTCGAAATTCGCCATCAGAGGAGCGATGTACTGAGTGGCTGTGAGCATCCGATGGATTATGTCTCCAGTGTAAATAAAACCTGGTAGGAAAAGATGTGCAGCTGTTAGCATCAGTAACTTATTATACATTATAATCAGTTGACGCTGACAGCTGTCATGTAAATTGCTTGTAGACACAGTCATTAATTTAACTTACGGTATGTACTTTGTTCCTGTCAATGCAACGGTCAGATCTTTGACTCACTAAAGCTCAGGCATTGATACTGCCCCAATAAAACTTCAAAATATGCAAGTAACAATTATTTATTACCATTTAATAAACTAATATATTTATTAAGTAGGTGGAATTCCAACTAACAAAAGTGTGTTTATTCTTAGATTTGAAGAAGGTGATGGGATTTCCTGACACGTGCAGCTTTGGGCTCACAACCTCCACAGAAACAACACTGAGTGTAGTTAAAGACTCACCTCCAGTTGCAACTGTGATTTCTTTGAGTAAATGGCCGTAAAAAGGAAAGTCAAAGGAAAGATTCACTCTCTGGAAGCACAGAAACATAAAGCAGGAAATTAGGTAAAAGAAAGTTGTTGTTTTTTTGTCTTTATTTAGGAAGAAGATGAAACTATAAAACTAATATGAAAGGTGTACAAGACAGTCTGGACATCATACCTGGAAAATAAACCACTTCACCCCCCACAAATTTGAAATGTTCCTATTTTAGTTATTTCTTCACAGACTGATCTCTTACCTCAGCTTGTCGGTGAGTTCTGGGCAGGAAGCCACGGACCTTTTGCTGATCCGCCTCCATTTTACTGATGTTGACCCACAGCTCTTTACCAGCTGCATCTCCAGGAGCATAGATTTTAGATGTGTAGTAGACATTATTCATATCCTACAACAGCAGATATTTATTATATATGTTATTATATGTTCTTATCACATCTTTGCATGTACCCTTTTTTAAACACTAAATCAGTAGTACAGTAATATTTATATTACATTAACTCTATCTGCTGTTGAATGTCTTTGCAGCAGAATAACCTTACTACGATCTGTGTAGAATTACTGGGCTCATCCTCCATCATTACATTTGGATCTGACTCCTCTGACTGGTGTTGGTTTCTGTAGTGGCCTCGTTTATCTGCAGTCCTGTCAGGGGCCTCGGACCTGGGCCTAGATGCCCACCTCCGTTCTCTGGGCTGGTGGTTCACAGAGATTATATGTAACCTCTGCTCTGGAGGAGACGGCTCCTGCATGTTGGCAGGGTAGACTCCTAAGAAGTAACAGAGGAGAGCAAAGAAAATAGGTTGGTTAGATTAGAATTTTTAATGAGACAACAACAATGTAGCCAAATAAAAAAATTATGCATTTGTTGTATGAAGCATTTTATAGGGCTTTATATGTATCTTATCATAAATCAATTTATTATAAACCAGTGCTTTTAGTTCTGTCTTTTTGTTGTTTTTGTTGTTGTTTTGCTTTGTTTGTTTTTTTTTTGCAATTTTCTCTTTTATTCTGATATAAAAAAACTTTTAAAAATCTATACTTATAAAAGACAAAGGGGTTATAATCAAACATCATAACAAATCTAATTAAACATCTATTGACTGAAGAGTCCAGTGAACAGATTTAGTGGATTTAGCAGATGTAGTAGATAAAGCAAAATCTGACAATATAATATTCAGCAGATCACTAACTTACTGTAACTTGAGCGCTTACAAAAATACCAAACTGACAAAGTTTTAAATAAAATCGAAAATATTAAATGTACCTCTCAAATATGATCTCTTGAGGCTTTTCATTTACTTCTCTCCATTTTAAGGTACTGATTTGTTTTCCAAATCAGTAAACAAACAAACACATAATTTAAAATGAAAAATTTTGTTTTCTAATTACAATTTCGCTTTTCTAATTAACTCTGTAAAGTCTGATCTGATTGAACCTTCAAACAAATTTAAAAAAAGAAATGAAATGAGTATTAATTTGTATAACTTCTCTACATCCGTCATTTTTTCCAAATGTATTCCTAAAAAATGTGTTTGTGCAACGTATTAATTGTTTTCAATAACAACAAAAATTGACTGACAATGCTGAAAAACTCACAAAAACCTGTGTATCACAGTAGCCATTAAATAATTAAGAACATCAATTGTATTTTAACACGACGTGCTGTCATAAACTTTACATCCACAAAGTTTATAATATCAGTTTCTTATATGAACCCTTTCAGAAAGTTCTGGCTTTTCTTACGTCACTTCAGAGGGTGTGGTTTGTGTGCTAAATTGCATTATGTCGTATTGAGCACATTTCCAAGAACAAAATATGACTATTTTATTTAAGCATTTTTAACAGTAGCACAAACCAAATCCTGTAAAACAACACCTTGCCAAAAACAGTCTGTATGCTGTGAGGCTGCTGTATTAGAGTGCATCAGCTTTACTGAAACACCGCAAACTAAAAAGCTTAAACAGATTAAAAGATTATTTTAACAGCATTAAAATAATCTTTGATTATTAGATATTAAAGAGATTAGATATGGACAATACGATGTCTAAAACGTAAAGCAAACTCGCTCTTTTACATGTCCGGCTGGATGTAAACAGTTCCTCAGTGGGTGCCATGTGGCAAACATGTGGTCACTCTTCCCTTCCAGTGACAACAGTGTCCTAACTTTTCCTTTCACAGCGGACAGTGGAGGCATGCTTCACATTCTTCACACCAGGAGCTCCAGGACCTGGCGTGTGAGGCCAGACATCAGTGGGTGATGTGTCCATGAATCTGTCACACGGTAACTGTCGGGGCTCAAAACACGCCACAGCAAATGCCAATAGGTGCTTCCACGCAAGATGTGTTAGATTTTCTTACAGACGTGAACTCTATTACACAAAGCAGCAGCAACAAAACAGCGTGGTTAAACATTTCATTAGTTTGCCGTCTTAAAATAATAAATAAATAAATCACTGCTTTCAAAGCAGGAGGTTAAATTTGTGATTTGGCACTAAAATAACTGAAAGGCCATCGGGCTGTCAGTACTATGGTAAGAAATATGGACACTGTAAGCATATTCAGAAAAGGTTACACTTCATGACAGCCAACCCATTATTAGCCTAATGACAACGAATAAATGTTAAAAAGGAAAAAGTGATTTAAAAATTGTCTAAATAAAATTAATAATATAATTAACACTTAATTCACGATGTGGGTCTGTGCTTTTTGTAGCTGGTGTCAATTACATTTTTATGACTCACCGTAGGCAGATTTTAGCCTCATGAAGCTGATTTCAAGCTGGAGAACAAAGACCAGACATCTGACGAGATAAACCGTCTTTGTCGTCGCCATCCTTCCTGTAGCTCCAGTTTCTGAGCGCAGAGAAACTCATTAATTATCCCGAACAGATTCTTCACTCTTTCACTGATGGCAGTTATCTATTTAAAAAGACAAATGCAGTCCAGTGTTTTGAAGAGAAAAGAAAGGAGAAAAAAAAGCAGACGAAGCAAAGTTAGATATTTATGTATCCTCATGTGATGTTGATGTCCAACTCCATCGGTGTTCATCATCAGCAAGCCTTCTCTGCATCAGTTCAGTCTGCAACAAAGTCAAACGCTGCAGGAAACGTTGCATTCAGGCACTGTCGTATTGATCAGCATCTTCAACGTCATTTCATTGATTTAATTTAATTTCTTTTTTATTTGTCTGAATTTTATTTGAATAAATCAAAATGTTTTTGAAAAAGAATCTGTGCATCTCAACCAGTATACTGCATTGGCCTAAGGTACTGACAGAAAACTTGGGCTTAGGCTACTAACTATATCATTCCTGTGACTGTTTTAACCTGTGATGTGCACAGTGCACAATTCTGCAATTACAATGTTTGACAAATACATAAAAATCCATGCATGCATGAGTATTATAAGGTAACCAAAAGCACCAAAATTAAGACTAAAGTGTCCCACATCATAATCGTCTTGCAGATATAAAGAGCAAAAGAAATCACACACACTGCCAGGATGTATCTTAACTCAATCATACACTCAAATTTCTAACTGTTAGAAGACGTTATGAGAGTTTGCTCTTTTTTCACCTGCACCTACATTCACATTAATAACAACCTGAGTATCCTCTGTCTATCTCACTCTTCTATCCAAAGAATGTTGAATGCAAAAACCTGCACCTACAAATGGAGAGATGCCAAACTGTGTTTCTGGTAACAGTGACATTACAGATCTATCTTATCTTAATCTGCATTGAAGTTTCACGATTACGGGGAACAAGTGAATGCACCAGGTCATCCACGCAGCTCCAACCTTTCCCGTTGGATGGCGCACGATTGTGCAACTGAGAAAAGGACAAAGCAACCCACTCGTGGGACTAGTATGAGTTATGCATTTATTTGAGTATGCTGATTCATTACCGCTTATTTCACTAATAATATGCCACATATTAGAACAAACAAAATGCCTAAATTTCTGTGATATTACAGGTTGAATATTTAGATAAAATCAGAATGTAATGACATACAAATCTCATAAGTCCATATCTTTTCAGAAACCTAAAGAAGATATAAAATATATTGAATGTTTGATTTTCCACATCCGTGGAAGTGATTTGAACTTGTGGAAATGTGGAATTGATTTGAATACCTGAAAACAATGATTTTGATGTGTGAGACAATACTTTTTTCAATATTTTGCAACGGTCTATGAACACAGTTCATCGCACCATCCATAAATGCAGGTTATCATGTTTTAGTTTTAGAGTAACATGCTCACAATGACTATGTTAAAATGTGTATTGCATCTATTACAGCACACAATGAGTCCTACTGAACTGGCCTGCATGCTTGCAGTCCAAACTTGGGACTGTCCAAAGTGGAAACATTGAATGAAATGAAAAATACAACACAGAAGACCCAGGACTGTTGAACAAGTAGCAGGAGGAGGAGTCAGCGGCCTGGTCAGGGTCTGGGATGCTGGGCCTCCCTGCTGCTGTAGGACCAGGGGCGGTCTGCTTGTCTTCACCACAGGGCCAAGGGCAACATCTCCTGGGTCTGGGGGTGGATTGCCCCTCTGGGGGTGATGGTACCTGGACCTGGGGGTATAGAGTATGTTTGGGGAGTGTGAGTGTGTCTACAGTGTTCATTTCTGTTTGTCTCCACATTGGGCGAATGCTGACTATTTGTATATGTGTGCATGAGGGTGGGAATGCATGTTTGTGTCTGCGTGCACATAGGTGTATACACGGTGCTCACAGACTTACGTGCTGCTCAGTAACATTCAATATTGATTATTTACTGTTACTTATACTTATCTAGGTTGTTGCTGTGGTCTCCCTACTCTGTTGTTCTGTTTTTGCTTGTTTTCCTTCCCCCCGTTCCAGTAGATGATCCAGCAGATTTTTAGTGTCTTTTCTCACCGTCCCTCTCACCTCTGTTTTTCTTTCCTTCTTGTTTTCTTGAACTTCTCTTGTCTATGTCTTTCCCTTTCCTATCCCCCAGTCATGTCTGTTCCATTTGTAGTAACTCTAAAGTTTAAATAAATAAATAAATAACAATAATAAAGATAAATCAAGTGGACCAGTATGACAAAGCCATAACAATCCACTTGGAAAAATAAATCCATTGGGCTTTTTTGTTGGTCTTCAGAAAATAATTCTGATTGCTACAGTGCCGAACAGGACAGGCAACAAGAAAGCCTACAGTTGATTTTTGGCCTGTCTTGACTATCTTCCTATAATCAGCTAAGTCTTATCTTGTTCCCTCCCTGGATCTATAGTGGTTGTGAGGGTAGTCAACTAAAAAAATTGCACTCTTTACATTCTCCAGTTTTCAACCTTCATTTCTCAACACATGGTAGTTGGGAGTTATTTTAGTTCAACATTAAATTAATTTTGAAAGGAACATTAAGCTTAACAGTTCATTATTTTCTTCATTTCTTTTATATATTCATAAATGTCATGGGAAAAACACTTAAATATGCAAAAAAAAAAAAAAGAGAGAGAAAATTCTTACTAAACTGCATAGCAACTGAAAAGAAAACTTCTTTATTTAGAACAGACAAAAAGAACTGACTTTCATAGAACACAGCGTAACATTTCAAAAGCACACAGATTAAATTTAGAGTGTAATAGTCTCACCCGATGACATTGTAAAACATGGAAATGCATGTCTGACGGTGTTCCAGTAGAGGCAGCATTACTGTGGTATTTAAATTCATCACCGAGAAATGTGCTGGCTTCCTCAAAATGCATTGCTTACCTCACGCCACATAGCCACTAATTCAACATACAGTAAAGCTACAATGTTTGTTGTTTGTGTTCATAATGGTTTCATTTTAGGAAAAACAGGCCATTGCTATTATTTTTTGTCATCAAGGTTGGTTCTGTTTAAATAAAGAAAATGACCCTGCATGATAAGTTCAGAGACAGGGTATCAGATGAAACAGTCCTGGTAGGCATAATGTCTAGGGAGAATTTAGCTTCACTTCATATCGACATTGTGGCACTGAATGTTTTCTCTGTCTAAACTTCTAGAGGTTGGTAATGTAGGAATATTGTAATATTTTACTTATTTACATGGTTTTCTTTGCTAAACTGTGCTAGACCAGAAATGGAAAAAAATCTGCTACTCTTTTTTTAAATGAGGAAAAACAACACCGCAACAACTCAGCTCAGCACTGAACTTTGAGTAAAGGGTATGAACACCCCCCTAAAATGTGGTAACCTGTGCTGGATACATAACCTAGTTGGGAATAGTTTATTTTATAAGTTTCTAAGTATTGATTTAAAAATGGCTGTAGGTGCCACGTGATTACAGATTTTTTTGTTGTTGTTGTATATAGCTTCTCTAACTTAGGAATAAAGCATACCTATACTCTCTGAATGAAGCCCAGCTGTAACATTAAATATTATATACTGATACTGATTTAATGAAGCAGAAAATGTGTAAATGTTCTTATGTTTCTAATCTGCTGCTATATAATATTAATGTATTGCCCACAAACGAAAGTGATTTTGATGTTTCCTTTATAGATTTAAACTTTAATGCTTAAATGTATTCAGAGTTTCAGAGCACAGATTGTCTGACAAATAGAAAGCAGCACAGATAGCACAAATAGTGTTGAAAGTATTAGCTTGAATTGTTTATTTTAGTCTTATTTGCAGCCAAGTTGCATTTTGCTGTCATATTTTTTTTTAATGATGATGATGATGTCTCCAGTTTGGAATAGGTAGCGCTCATGAGGATAATTTTGTGCAGAAGAAGAGTCACATGATCCACAAAGTGCCCCTTTTTGTGAGTGAGTGTAACCGGTGTGTTTCTGGGTTGTGTGTGATCCTGACGATAAAAGGTAAAAGAAAGAAAGACCTCCAAATAAATAGCTTGCCCACTCCAGCTCCTCTCCCACAGGGGAATTGTAGAAAAGGGCTGGCATTTATTTTTTACATTAAACATAAAGTATGAATTTACACGAAACATATTTGACATAAGATTAAAAAAACAACAACACGAAATCCGACATACCTGACAATAAAAGGTAAAAGAAAGAAAGACCTCCAAATAAATAGCTTGCCCACTCCAGCTCCTATAACCAAATACAAACAGCGGGGAAGAGGGTTAGCTCAACCCACCACAACTTCCAAGCTAGCAAGAATTATCTATTCATGCTAGCATTCACGTTTCCTAGAACACATATGTGGCACACACATACTACACATTTATAGCATCTAACAAAAAACAGGCATAATGATGACAATAATTGAACTAAAATTGCAATCAGAAACATCTGGGTGGCTAAATTATAGCCACCCAGATGGCTAAATTATATGTGTGTTTTACAGTTTTGGAAAGAAATGACACCCACCTCTCCCACAGGGGAATTATAGAAAAGGGGAGAGGCAAAAGGGGTACATCTGTATTTATAGGGTTGCACCAAAGAAGAAGAACAATGAGGAGGGGCCCTAACTGATAATGAACATAACTACAGGCTTGGAGGTCCTAACAGTCAGGTATTAATAACACGTTTTGTGTAATTATAACAAGATGTGATTTATGACCCTGTTACATTTGCACAGAATCACAAGTAGAAAGTCTAACAGAAAAGGCTGATATGCATCCATACCTGTTATCTCTGACGGGTATCTGTTCATCTCTCTTTTAGGTTTTGTTAAGGCAGCTAACTAAAAGAAAGGCTGGCTTTGTTGAACTTTCTTCGTGTTGCCCCTCAAGTGTTTTTTTGACTTTGTTATTCTTAAGCGCCATTAAGCTACAATAAAGGTCAACATTTGCTTATCTCAAGTTTGACTGTGCAGACTTCCTTTGGATTCAAATGCATTTGTTTTTGCTGACTCAATAACCCCCAATGACTTGCTTTATGTGTTATTCGTAGGTCTAATAGATTAACATCAGAACAAGGTGTCATACAATTGTGCTTAAACACATTTCATTTGAAATGGTCCATTTTGAGAGTCAGGTCAACACTGTCTGACTTTCATTCCTTTTACTTAAATTTACATTATATTTTTCTTGACTAATGTTGAAGGCATAACACATAAATAAGATATCCTGATATCCTGGAGAAATATTTAAAGATCTTAAAATATGAAATGTTTGTGCACTGAAGTTTAATACTGGCTACGCATGGTTTGCCTTACAAATAGTACAACACAACAACATTAAAAAAAATGAAACAAAAAGCAAAATACAAACTGGAGCTTTCAAAATGATAACCTTTAAAGTTTCAACACAGCTCTTGTCAGATTTTATAGGTTATATTATTTTCTGATGTCTGGTACGACTGATGCAGGATGCTTGTAGACAGTTATTTGTCAGTAAAAAGTATGACAAACAATGTTAAAAAAAATGTGTGCTTTCCTTTAAGGCAGTGCTCTGACTAACTTAAAAAGAGGAACTATAAGTTTACTTAAGAACATCAAAACCTTTCCAGCACAGGAAATTGATGGCTGATGCTTGGGGTAAATTGATCAGTATTTGCTGTGCCTCTTCTCCTAATTTGGTGCTTTATTACTCTCTGTGTTTTACAGATCATACAAAAACTAAAATATAAAAAAAGAAATTCCCATAAAGAAAATTGCTTAGTTAATGTGTTTAATTACATTTTAAAAATCTAGTTTTGTGTTTGTGTTTTATAGAAACTTGACAATGGAAAGCAACTACACAACTGAAGAAGAACATTATCTATGTGAGGTTAACTTTCCAACCTTTACTGGCACTTTGTTCATATTGATCTTCATCATCAGTGTCATAGGCAACGGTCTCCTCTTATGTGTCCTTTTCATCTACGAGAACCTGAAAAGTATCACAAATATTTTCATCCTGAACCTGGTCTGCTCTGATTTGATCTTCACCATCACACTTCCATTCTGGGCTGTTGATTATCTACACCACTGGGTCTTTGGAGACCTTTCCTGCAAATTCATAACTGCTGCATTCTTTGTTGGTCTGTACAGCAGTGTCATTCTGCTGACTGCGATGACAGTGGATCGTTTCATTACTGTGGTGCTGCACAACCAGCTGAACAAACTAGATAGAAAGAAGTACGCAATTGGTGCTTGTGTAGCTGCCTGGGTCATCAGCATCTCTGCATCCCTGAGGGAAGCTGTGATCACAAAGGTGGGAAACTGGGAGAATTATACCTATTGTGAGACATCTGAAGACAACCTCGGGCAACACCTCCAAGTGTCGCTGCTATTCTTCCTCCCATTTGCCATTGTTATTTTCTGCTATTCTGCCATCCTCAAGAAGGTTTTACAAGCTTTAAACAGAAAGAAGCACAGGACTGTAGCTGTGCTGTTGTGTATTGTTGCAGCATTTTTCATTTGCTGGGGGCCATACCATATTATGTTTTTAATCAATTCTCTCTATACACCCAAAGGTTGTAAAACACAGGAACGGTTGGCTATCACGTCTCGTATTTGTGAAATGCTTGCCTATTCTCATTGCTGCATGAACCCTCTGCTGTATATGATCTCACAGAAGTTGCGAAAGCATCTGTTGAATCTTTTGCACTGTGAAAATGTGTGCAGGAAGAACAGGGAGAGAGACACTGGCCGGAACACAACTATTAGCCAGAAAGTTGTTTTCACAGAACAAAGTACTGCTGTCAACGAGGACCTGCATGACTATCCATTAAACAATCTGTCTTAAATTTACATATTGATTTAATTTGTAAATGCTTTTACATAATATCTATGTTTCAGTTTTTCATTGAGCCAGCTAAGAAAACAACAACATATGTGCATTTCACTGCATTCCTTTGCATTCACACTGTTTTGTGTAAAAAAAAATAAACTGTTGCTGAAGTTCAGTGAAGCCGTTTTCACTTCTCTCTTCTAACAAAATTCTGTATAATGCCATGGCAGCACTACTTTATGGTGTCACTACTGTGAAGTGTAAGGGCCAGATTTGGCCAGTGGTAAATTTTGAAATGATGCACTCCCAGCAATGTGCCAATGTGAGAAGAGTGTTATACTAACAATGGACATTTTTTAAACACATATTTCTGTCACGGTCCGGGGCAGCGGCCGTGTGAAGAGTGGAAAGGAGGACTCAAATGCAGCACTTACTCAGATGTGAAGGCGATTTATTGACAATATCAAACATAAAGTGGAGATGGCAAAACAGAACTAAGGATGAACTAAACTGGGTGAAACTACACAAAGGAGTGGCAAACCTGAACCTGAAGGGAGAACAGCAGGGAGAGCACGCAGGGGATTTCACAGGGTATGAACACAGACGACGCGACGAGGAGCAGAGGAAATCACACACTATAAATACACAAAGAGACACTGGGAAATCACACACAGGTGGGGGAAACAGCTGGACCTGATTAACCTGACGAGACAGGGGAACACTAACACCAGGGACCAACAGAGGGAGCACAAACCCAGAACCCAGTGTCTAAAATCCCAAAAACAAACCATCCCAAAACAGCCATGAATAATAATGAAAGTAATAACAATAAAGAACATAAACATAAAGTCACTGAGTCATGGTCGCAGGACCATGACAATTTCTTTCAATAATGATCAATGATAGTCTGAGTGACTAATAAAACAGTGTGTGCAGGTTTTACACGTGTTTCTCTTCAAAAATGCCATTACAATTTAGGAAAATCAACATGTTTTTGATATCAGGAAAACTGATCCTATTAATAACTGCTGTGGGTTGTGTGTGCATAAATCCACGTGGTCTGGATAAATCTGACGGTGAAAGAAGAGCACATGACTCATCCAGAGAAGGTCTGCATTATTACAACCTATTCCATCATCCTGAAACCTCTGCCGTCCTCCGATCAAACCACCACCGGTTTCACGTCTTAACAGCTGTTTTATACGTAAGCTGTGGGGCGTGACCAGGCTAGCCACAGTGTCTTAAAGAAGTATCCATGACCAAGGCAGAGGGGGCCATTTCCCTGTACATGTAACGGAGTGGAAAGATCATAGAGACACCGAGTTTCTCTTATATAAAACAGGTGCCTCTCCAGTGCCCCTGTTGTTACTTTCATTTACACCAAAGCAGATGAAAGGGATTCACAATGGTTTATGCTAGCTGACCGGACAGACTGATATCAGTGCACTTTTATGACTTTGTGCTATACTGTTTTGTTTACTGACTTATTTTTCAATTCATTTTTAAGCTGTGAAGTAAAGATTTCCAGTAATAAAATATAAATACATTTATTTTGAGAAAACAGCATTTTAGTTATTTCTAAGCATCCTTTCAGGCTACAAAGTAACAACTAAAATAAAAACTGTTTTTGATGAAAATCTGAAATGTAATTTTTAAACATTTTTAGTTAAACAACAGCCATAAAAACATTTCCTCCTCTCCTACCATTTCCTTAAATGAGATAATAGAAATTCAAATTATACTGTTGTAAAACTTACAGGTTATCAAAACTGTTTTATCAGGCTATTAATTTAGTGAATACTTCTTATGCCAGAAATGAGTAAATGCGAAGTTTATTATTATAAATTCGATTCCAAGTCTCATACTTACAGGAAACACAGTGAATACAGCAGTGGTTTTGACCTGAATGCAATCCCGACCTTCTCCATTAGATGGCGGAGAAATTTTAGAAATGAAAAAGTAAATCACTTACAGAACTACGCTGAGCGCTGGGCTCAACAAAAATACGGCAGGTAATTGCTGCCTCTGGTTTAGCTGCACCAAATGCTTACCTTAAACATAATCCATATTTACTGGCCAAAAGGCATAATTTCTCATCTGAAAGGGCTCCTCATCAATACATAAATTATTTTGATTAGGTTAAGAAAACATTTCAGTGATAGAGAAATAAATATGATTTTGACCACATCTCAAATCCATGAAATTACTTTAATTTGCTGTATTATTAGCAGGTGTTTCCCCAAGAATATGTCAATTATTAGGGGGGGAAAAGACACTAAACTGCACCCTTGGAAGCGATGGTCAGGGGTGGTTTAAACTTCTTCTGTGCCTAGAGCCTCATTCTCAGTTTGTGCCAGGGTGACCAGTCCTCTAATGTGGTCGGCTGCTCGTTGTGTCTTCTTCTCTGGGACTCTAGCTCTTTGGCCATGGGCGCCCCTCCGTCCTTCTCCTGCTGCGATGGATGCACAGATATCGCTGAGATGTGTACTCTTGTACTCTTGGGGGCTGTGGATGGCCTGGATCTCCTGGATCTAGTTCTGTCTGCCTCTGGGGGCGTTGTTGTGGCTTTCCACCCTTATTATGAAGTACTTTCAGCTTTAGACATTGTCATACTATAATATATAATATTATATTTAATGTAACAACTGAAATAACATAAATAGAAATGCATAAATAAAAGAGATAAAAGAAACACATCAACAAGAGGAGGAAAAGCAGAATATGTTGGGCACAACAGTGCATTCAGATCATAATTCTGATTGCAAAAGTCATCAGACATGGCAGGAATAAAAAGAAAAAAAGGCTAAATGTCTCTTATGTTACATGATATAATGTAATAATCCTAAATCTTAATAAGAGGTTTTTAGTCTCATTCTGCCACTAAAATTAAATTATCTGGAGATGTATGAATTTGAAATAAAAATCCCACCTTTTGAGCAAGAACAGAATAACTGGTTATATTTAGAGCTGAGGAGTCCTCACAGAGCTGGCAGTGTTTGGAAACAGTTCATGCTTCCAACTTTCTCTACTTCAGACTCCTTAAACAAGACCAGTCTTTTAAGGTTAGATCTGAAAGAAGAATATGCATATGCAAAATGAAACATGTAGACAAAACAAAAAGCCACAGCTTTGTGTTTGACACTCAGTTCAAACATTCCTGGCAGGTAACAGATTTAATCTCTGAGTTACAATTTAGTTTCACTTCATATGGATGCTGTAGTGCAGACTGCTTTCTCCATCTAAATCTCCACATGAAGGTAATGCAACAACTTTGACATTTTTTATTTAATAAAAAAAATATTTAATTACCTTAATTAGACTAGACTAGAAACTGGAAAAAAAAAAGTTTGACTCTATTTTCATTACAAATTTAATTAATCAACTCTTAATTCTCACTAAACTTAAAGATAAAGGGGCCCCCAGTACAATATTTGCCTTGTTGTGTGTGTTTATTTTGCTGAGCAAACAGCTGTTTGGGGAACAGCTGTTGGTATTATATTTACACAATATCGCGAAAACACAAAGGAGCATTCAGAGGACTTTGAGGAGCTGAGGTGTTTCACTTTTTTCACAAAAATATAAAAAGAACTAGTGTCTTTTTATGTCAGTGTATAAACTGTAAATGTTCGTATACTTTTTTTAGTCTGTGAAGAATCATTAAATTCATGTTTAACTTCTGATTAATTAAAAGTAATTTAGAAAGCTACCTTTACCTAATCATGAGTATCACACAGTCACGGCAGCTTAAAAACGTTTCGGTTTTCATTGAACTTAGAACTTAAAAATGTTGAAAGAAGATTATTCTTCATAATAATAAGATTATTATTAGAAACAAGGATGCATCTTCCGTCCACTGTCTTCAGGACTACAGTTAACTTAATTGCCACTTGGGGATAAATGATGTCTTTCTGATTCTGATATTACTCAAAGGTGATTTTATGGATTTTTCTGTTTAACAAATATGTGCAGATCAGTAGCTGTGTAACAATGGACATAGATCATATGTAATTTTTTTTGCAATCTGATGCAAATTATTGTATGGTTTGAATTATAAATGAAAGTATATTTTAATATTGATTGGTCAATTTTAATCAGTAAAGAAGAATGGACTCTACTTGAAAAGTGAATTTTATGTATATTACCAGCTCTTTGATTTCTGTGAGATGAAGAAAATGAAGGAAAATGTATGCAAATCTGTGAATTTTGTCCTAACAATGCATGAAGCCACTCGTTGAATTTCAGTTTGAGTTTTAATCCACACAACTTAATAATCTTAGACTATCTGCCCTTTATTTGAGTGCTTCTACATTAACTTTACATTCTGAGTAATGAAAAAACATCAAGATAAATCAAGATACAAAGAGTAAGAATTGCAAGTGTACACTATTATGAAGTAAACATACTTTAAAATTCAAAAGATAACCAACCAAAATAAAAAAGACTGGCTGGGCAGGTAAACTTTGTTGTCCATATTAAATCCTTTTCATTTATTTAATGGTACCAGATTTTTAACACTGAGTGGTTTTGTCACTACTATTGTATCATAAAAAGCAACAGGAAAAGGTCATGTTTCATCTCAGTGAAAACAGGCCATTCCTATTATTTTGTGCAGTCAAGGTTAGGTCTTCAAGAATTTGACCAATGAAAATAACCCGGATAACACTGTGTTCTACTGTATTGTCTAATACAACATGTGACAAGTGCAATCAGTCTGTGCAAACAGTAGCATCCTAACAAAACAATCTACATCCTGAGATCTAGTAAAACAGGTAAAACATTCCTGGTATGGAGATATAATCTCTTGGCTAAGTTTAGTTTCACTTCATATGGACATTGTTGCACAGACAGTTTTTGCCAATTAAACTTCCAGAGGAAGGTAATCCAATCCAATCCATCTTTATTTATAAAGCACTTTAAAATACAAAGCACAATACCAAAGTGCTGTACCTTAAATAAGTTAAGAACAATAGAATAAAACAAAACAGTAAAAAATAAAAAACATAATACATAGAAATTAAAACAGCCCTATATTTAAAAATAAGATAAAAGCACAAATTAAACTATCCCTCCATCCATCCATCCATTCGCTTCCGCTTATCCTTTTCAGGGTCGCGGGGGGCGCTGGAGCCTATCCCAGCTGTCATAGGGCGAGAGGCGGGGTACACCCTGGACAGGTCGCCAGTCTGTCGCAGGGCCAACACACAGGGACAGACAACCATTCACACTCACATTCACACCTAGTGACAATTTGGATTATCCAATTAACCTATCCCCACAAGCTGCATGTCTTTGGACGGTGGGAGGAAGCCGGAGTACCCGGAGGGAACCCACGCAAACACGGGGAGAACATGCAAACTCCACAAACAAAAAACAACAACTAAAATAAAACTAGAACTAAAAACCAATATCTTACAAGGAGTCAAAGGCCAGGGTGAAGATATGGGTTTTCAGGTGTGATTTAAGAACAGGGAGAGAAGGAGCGTGTCTTATCTCTAAAGGCAGATCGTTCCACATAACGTAATTTAATAAGAATGAATTGTTCTACTTGTTTCACCTAAGCAGAGAAGCTCAGACCTCCTTCTCTACAGCCATCTCCTGGCTTGTAACAGGCCAGACACCCCATACTCCTAAAGAACATCCCAGAGAAAATTTCGAGGGACACAGTCAAATGCTATCTCCGAGTCAAGAATAAACATGGGTAAACTCCCATGCTCCCTCAAATGTCCTCAAGAAGATAAAGAGCTGGTCCAGGACAAAAACCGCATTGTTCCTCCTACAGCCAAGGTTCGAGTAATGGATGGACTCTCCACAGACTTTCCCGGGGAGCATTTTTGAATAAAGAAAATAACACAGACATACAAGGAGTACAGTCATTCTGTGTTAAATGGCGTCCATCTAAATCTCCAGATGAAGGAAACATGTAAACATCTAACTGTTTTACTTACTAACACAACGTTTTGTGCTATACTAGACAATTTATATTGATTACTTAAGTTTAGGTCTTCAGGAACCTGGAAAACATAATTGAGATAATGCCATGTTTTTGGGACTGTTTAGACCACTTGGTATGTAGTGAGTATTTTTTAAACTCGCGAGCTATCTGGGTTAAGGTTAGGGTTCGCTAGTTCGGTACTGCTTCTTGTAACTGTTTAACTTATAGCTAAGTATGTCAAGGAACTGGTTACTGCATTCAGACCTTCACATACTCTTGGTATATAAAAAATTCCCCTGGTCACCAGTTAAGCTTAGTGGGTGAGCAGGCGACCATATGCCGTATGGCTCGAGAGCAGTAGGCCCAGGTCAAGTCTGATCTGCGGAATTGTTGCATGTCTTCCCACTTCACTCTTTCCCCGTCTTCCTGTCAATCTACACTGTATCTATCCAATAAAGGGTTTTTAGCTTTTATTGGATAGATACAGTGATGTCAGATGTTGTTCCTGGGATCTGCTGGACACACTCGTCTAGCTTGGAGGTCACTGCACCGAATGCTTTGATTACCACTGGGACCACTGCTGCCTTTACCCTCCATATCTTCTCGAGCTCTTCTCTGAGTCCTTAGTACTTCTCCAGCTTCTTGTGTTCCTTCTTCCATGTTGCTATTTTTCTATGCGCACATAGAAAAAACATGTTTGATTTCGCACACATTTTGCCAAATTCAAAATTGCACCACCTTTGTCATTTCAACAGATCCTCAAGAAATTCCAGTAGCATGCTCTAGTTTGAAGAAATGGAATATAACAAGGCCAAGGCAATTTTCACATTCCAGTACATTGAAGTTGGTGCTTCTTGGCATTGAAAGTTTTGGAACCAGGTGAGTCACTTTGGCAAACGTTTAATCAGTTTATACCATGTCAATAAAAAATGCCTTGAAATTAGGGAAAACGAAATTATTGATGGTTACAGCGCTCAGAAACCAGTAGGAAGTGTAGAGGCCTTTTTCTTGGACTGGCATATCAGCACCAATGGGATATTACTAATGGCTCTCATTAATGGTTGGACTACTTCTTCTCTGTTCACATAATATGTTCCTTTGAATCTATCTGTTCATTAGTACATGTGAAACTACCCTTTAGGGTTTTCTGTTGATGTTAGGCTTGGTCACTGCTTAGAGGACTTTTAACTCCAAACCATTTGAACTGAGAAATCAATGCCTGTCAAGAAAGTTCAGCAGTGAACTGGTAAGCAGTTTGAGATTTTCATCCCAAAAGACTTTTACATGGTTATCATTTTGTGTAGAGATTTAAAATGATTAGCCTAACTGCATATTATAAGACTTTAATTTCTGATCTATGTGTGAACTTCAGGCTTGAATGCACTGACCTTTGAAGATTCCTGTTTGGTCTCTGAATTCTAGCTGGGGATCTAGATTTCTTCATCAGGATTATCCTTGACATGACAGTCAGGCAGTGCACACAGATGATGTTCATCCTCTGTGCAAGATTGAGGTTCATGATGAAATTGTAGAGCAAGAAGGCATGTTGGCTAAACAGACCTTCTAGGAAGAGATCAAAAGTACTGGCTGTGATGCTGTTGCACCAAACTAAGCGAGACAGTAATATAAAGAGGAGAACCTTCAAAATTAAATTACGTTTGTTTTCTGATTTTTTTTCTTTTTTCTAATGAATGAAGTCTCATAAAGTGCTCATGAGTTGGCTGTTATATCAAAAAGTATTTCTAATTTGGTTATTTATTTATTTTATCTTTCAGAAAGTACCACATCACTGTTCAGATCAAAACAAGGAACAAAGTTTCAAATGAAAGCCACATGGGTGACAGACTGAGATGCTGTGAATAAAGTCCTGTCTCCATGAATATCATTTTCATAAATTATACCAAAGTACTATTCATGAACGATACATACATGTGTTCAGTGGAAGGGAATACAACAAACCAGTTGTTAACGATGAGTTGAATGAGTGTGAATGTTGTTTTAATAAGCCAATCAGGAATCAAGAGGAAATGAGAAGAGGAGAGAAGAGAAGCAGAAGAAAGAGGAAAGACAGAAAGAAAAACTGAATCAAAGACTACAAGAATTTCACCAACAAGCTAAAGAGCAGCTTGAAAAAACCGAGTGCCCAGATCTCAGATGAATGTGAGTCACAGTAAGATGGCTTAATAGGGCATCTGGATAAATGTGAAGCCAACTACAAATCAGGCAGTGACAGTGCTGAGTTTCTTGAAATCCTCTCGGTGAAATGCAGTCTCCCAGTTTCAAATCTCAGTCTGAGTCAGCTCACAGCTGATCAGCTTAGTGAGATCCTTTCAGTCCTGGAAAAGCGTCTGTTTAATGACATCCATCAGCACTCTGCAGCACACTCATATGTTCATCACAGAGCTCTGTGCTCTGTCTCTGGATATATCTGAAGGAGTTTCCCTACAAACCATCTCCAATCATATGCAGTCCCTTTTGGGATCCATCAGCCAATCATAATGTGGAGTTTTGAGAGTTTCCTCTTGACTCAAGCCCTGTATCTGAACCTGGTGGTTGGTGGTCCACAGTGAGGCAGATGGTGCAGTGGTATAAAGATGAGGAAACAAAAGGCACGGACATTCTTTTTTATGAAATACGCCAGATGAAAAATATTGAACAAAAACTGAGTGAATCAACCTAATAACTTATGTAACAAAGCTGATCAAAACTGATTACATAAAAAACCACACAGATATACAGCAAGCTAGGACTCCAGGCAGCATCCCAGTTGAAATTATTCTCTACTGCCGCAGTGACAGAGACAGTTTGAGCAAAATACACAAGGAGCTGTTTCCCGGTGATGTCATTGTTGCCACAAACCTTGCTGGACGTGGCACAGACATAAAGGTTTCCACAGAGGTGAACAATAATGGAGGATTATTTGTTATCCTCTCCTTACTCTCTGAGAACACAAGAGTGGAACTCCAGGCTTTTGGTCAAACTGCATGCAAAGGTAAACCTGGATCTGGTCAGGTAATCATCTCCACTGAACAACTACAGCCATCTTTCAGCACAGCGTCCTCTCTGGAGAAACTTGCAGCAGAAAAGATAAATCACATGATGAATGATGTTGCTGAGATGAACCTGTTTTCAGAATACTGTGAAAATCTTCAAGATATTTATAATACCACTCTCATTGAGGAACTAACAGGCTGTCTTCAATTTGTAAAAATGTCCTCTGCAGACTCAACAAACAGTAACCCAAACGGCCTGGAAAAACAGTTAACAACCAAGTGCATAATGTATAGTTACTTTGACAAAAACATTACTGAGGCTATCCAAAATTTGGATGTCTCTCTTATTGCGTCAGGAATTGGAAAGCTGATATCAAATGGATTCAAATGTTTTAAAACCTTATTTAAATTTGGTAAACAGCATAAATCAATGTCAATGTTCCTTTCAAGACAGGCTAAAGATGGCTTCAGTGTAGTCTTAAAGACTAATTTGAAGAATGTAGTAAAACACACAAGTAAAGAAATGTTAAAAGAAAAAATCAGCTATGCACCAGGAAAGACTGAAGGGAAAATACTGACTCAAACACTAAATGACACTGAAGATAAAGTGAAATTAAAAATAGAAAAAGAGCCTTTATCTACATTAGGAGATCTCATTATTCTCTCACAACTTGATGATAAAAAGCAACGTCACGATCTCCTGAAGGACGAGAGCAGGAAGAATAAACTGTTGGCCATTTTCAAAGAGGCAATACAGCCATTCTATGAAGACCTCAGCTGGAAGAACATGCTGAATCCATTCCTCTCCACAGTGACTGGTAAAGCTAAATTACATAGCCACAGAAAGACAACAGCATTTCTGGGAGGTATCCAAAGTGTCTACATGGTCTCCAGTAACATAGTTTCTATTGTTAAAGGCCAGGCAAATGGTGCAATTGGTCGTTACATAAGAAAGGGCTTAAAGTGTCGCAAAACAGAGGAAAACCTCAAAGCTGGACAGAACACCAGACACATTGCATGCATGCCAAGAAAGCTAAATTCTAATCACAAACTTGTAGGACATGCAGGTCAACACTCACAATCATATGCTGAAAAGATCAAGAACTCCACGACTGCAGGCACCATCCTTGATATCAGAGTTCTGTCAGAAGCCACTGGCACTAAAGTTGTCATCCTAACAGAGGACAGCAATGGAAGACTTACCAAAATGCAAGAGCTGAGCCCAGACACTAGACCTGCTAAAAAAACTGTGACATTAGTCTACAGACCAAAGAGTGTCCAGTATCCTGATGGTCATTATGATGTGCACATGAATAACCAGACAATGAGCATAGAAAGTAAGGGAAAGAGCTGCTTGTTTCATGCTTTGGCACGGGGAATGAAACCACAAGCCAGTGAAGAAGAGATCACTTTGGAAGCAAATCGCCTCCAATCCCTGGAGGCTGATGCTCTCCCCCGTTACCCAGGCCAATGGGAGCCTTTCATCAACCGGAAAGAATTAACTAAAGCAATGAGGGGAGAGGAAGAGGAAAGTGAACCAAGAAAGATAATAAATGAATGCAAAAAGATACTTCAGAGAGAGGTTGGAAAAGTAGAGTTATACAAAAACTGGCATAAATATGCAATTCAAAATCCAGGACTTGGAAAGTTCATCAATGCAGATCACCAGCCACCAGTCAGTAGTATATTGAAGGCCCATAAACAGAACCAGAATAGCAGATTAGCAGAGGCCATGCTTGAAGTGGCAACAAACTCATCTCCTCTGGATCGAAGTCTCATTTCTAAAGTGGACAGTTCTCATGGTCGGGAACTTCCAACTGTTTATGTACCTACAGAAGTCCATCGTGAATTTCCCAGTACAAAATCACCAGCCTTCAGAGACCTCTTGGCTGCAGCCATAAGTAATAATGATATAAAGAGCACCTTCAAGCTGACAATCCTTGGTTCAATGCCAAGATTCTGGTTGGATCATAATAAGGACTTCAAAGACTTTCAGAACAACTCAATGAGTAACACCAGGCTTGAAATTTTTGAAAACAGCTTTCAGAAACACAGCACAGAGATGGTAAAGACATGGTTTTCTCTGCTTCAAAACAAAGGTGTTATAACAGATGATGATGTAAAGACCATTACAGATTGGATTGGCAAATCAGGCTACAATGATCAAAATGAGCCATACAGGAACGAAGTCACCAACCTTCTCAGATCAAAAGGTATAATCACATTTAAAATGACATTTAAATAAATCACGTATACAAACTTATGTGTGATTCTTAATAAAAGGGAATGGAGGTGCTTAGAGTGGCATTCATTTGAGTGGATTTGTGTTTTCAGTTTGTGAGGTTTGAGAATGTGACTTACAAGCAGATCACACAGGACACTATTGAGAACTTCCTCCTGGCTGATCATCATCAATAGGGCTCTCTGTGTCGTGACTAATAACGACTATTTTCCTATTCAGAATGGTCATCACAGAAAAACATCCTAACTGCTTGTTTAGCCATACTAGCATAACTTCAATAGTAAATTGACTGTTTTTTTTAACTCTTTTTATTTTGTTTATTTTTGATGTTTTAATTATTTTGTAATATTATGTGGCACATTATGTGGATATGAAACAAATTTGAATGTTGTTCGAATTATGTAAAAAAGCTCATGGTTTGTAAACTCAGAAACATAACATTTTTTGTATGGTCATATAAGATTTTATGTTTTTTAAAATAATCAAAACCAATGCTGACAGTTACCAACTTTTGACTCATGTTCAAGTATATGAGCAGTTGAAATTGATCACATACACTCAACAAAAATATAAACGCAACACCTTTGTTACTGCTCCCATTCCCCATGGGATGGACGTAGAGACCTAAAATTCATTCCAGATACACAATATAACCATCCCTCCCAAACAGTGGTCACAAATCAGTCCAAATGTGTGGTAGTGGGCACATCTGCCATAGTGAGATAATCCATCCCACCTCACAGGTGTGCCACATCAGGATGCTGATCTGACATCATGAGTAGCGCACAGGTGTACCTCAGACTGCCCACAACAAAAGGCCACCCTGGAATGTGCAGTTTTTTGCGCTATTGGGGGTCTCGGGACCCAGAACCGGTCAGTATCTGGTGTGACCACCATTTGCCTCATGCAGTGCAACACATCGTCGCATGGAGTCTATCAGATTGTCAATTGTGGCCTGTGGAATGTTGGTCCACTCCACTTCAATGGCTGTGCGAGGTTGTTGGATATTCGTGGGAACTGGTACACGCTGTCGTATACACCGGTCAAGCACATCCCGAACATGCTCAATGGGTGACATGTCCGGTGAGTATGCTGGCCATGCAAGAACTGGGACATTCTCAGCTGCCATCTGCCCTGAACAATGTGAACCATGATTCATCCGTGAAGCGCACACCTCTCCAACGTGCCAGACGCCATCGAATGTGAGCATTTGCCCACACAAGTCTGTTACGGCGACGAGCTGGAGTCAGGTCAAGACCCCAATGAGGACGACGGGCATGCAGTTGAGCGTCCCTGAGACGGTTTCTGACAGTTTGTGCAGAAATTGTTTGGTTGTGCAAACCAATTGTTCCAGCAGCTGTCTGGGTGGCTGGTCTCAGACGATCTTGGAGGTGAACCTGCTGGATGTGGAGGTCCTGGGCTGGTGTGGTTACACGAGGTCTGCGGTTGTGAGGCCGGTTGGATGTGCTGCCATATTCTCTGAAACGCCTGTGGAGACGGCTTATGGTTGAGAAATGAACATTCAATGCACGGGCGACAGATCTGGTTGACATTCCTGCTGTCAGCATGCCAATTGCACACTCCCTCATTGCTTGTGGCATCTGTGGCATTTTGCTGTGAGACAAAACTGACAAAAACATTCCAGGGTGGCCTTTTGTTGTGGGCAGTCTGAGGTACACCTGTGCACTACTCATGATGTCAGATCAGCATCCTGATGTGGCACACCTGTGAGGTGGGATGGATTACCTCAATATAGCAGATGTGCCCACTACCACACATTTGGACTGATTTGTGACCACTGTTTGGGAGGGATGGTTATATTGTGTATCTGGAATGAATTTTAGGTCTCTACGTCCATCCCATGGGGAATGGGAGCAGTAACAAAGGTGTTGCGTTTATATTTTTGTTGAGTGTAAGTTCTCACTCCCCAGCCAGAGCATAAAGAGCATATAAAAAGCAATGTGTTTCTTAGAGAACATTAACAATCACTCTCATAGGCATCTGAATTCATGAACTTTACAGAGTACCTGAGTGACCTCTAGTGTTCAGAAAGGCAAAACACACATCTCTTGTATTTAGATCTAAGCAATGCTTATTTATCATTCTTTTCTGGTGGCAGCTGGTGGAGTTATTCTGCAAGAGTTAGACAGAGCAGCTAATAAAATGCTAACTTTGAATCATAAAAGCCAGAAAGATGTACGGTGAAAGAATTAGTAACATAATTATAGCATGTAGCTATAAATGAAGCTGGGACATTATGTAAATATAGATATCAAGTCAAGTCAAGTCAAGTCGGCTTTATTGTCACTTCAACCATATACAGTTTAACAGTACACAGTGAGGCGAAACAACGTTCCTCCAGGAACCAAGGTGCTACATGCAACATAAATTTACAACATAATTTAACAGAAAACTCTAAACTAGCTAACTAAGAGGCTAGTTAGCTGGCTAGCAGAGACAAGACAGACTGACCTAACATAAATTACAACATAAATTAACAAAAAAAACTATCTAACTATCTAAGGATGACTTTTTTTTAAATTTATTTATTTATTTTTTTATATCAGACAGCAGACAACAAAGTGCACGTGCAAATGTGCAAACAAGAGCAGCAAGTGACAGTGTGACCAACGTAACATAATAATAAGGTTTTGTGATGATGACTTGAGGTAGTATAATAATATAGATATTGATATAATGCAGGTAAATAATGTAACGATTAATTCTGTAATGCAAGGAAAAATATGTGTATTACAGGTTAAATGTTGAGACGTCCCTGTGCAGTGGATGATTTGTTGGAGGGCTGCTGATTAGCTGGAGAGATTGATGTGGGGTTTATGAGACAGGCCTCAGAAAACACCACACAGTTTGGATGATGGGGAGCATTTCAGCAAAGATAACTTTACTTGGTGAATTTTTCAACCATAAAGTATTCTTGCTCTCTTCAGATTCACCAGGTTGCACCCACTTGATGTTTATGTATTACTGGCTGGTTTACATGAATGAACTGTAACTCTCTGTGGGTGATGCAAACCATTGCTATGGGTTACTTGTTGCAGGTCAAGCTACCTCATTTCCTGTTGGGCTTTTTCATCGGAGAGAAGACAAATATGCTCAAAGTGTATTTTCTTAAATGTATTAATCAGTTCAAGGTTCAAGTTAAAAACGTTAGCCGTGTCTCTTAGCTCACTCAGGAGACCCAAACAAACAAAGAGCACCACACCCAGTCAGCAAACACTTTTATTAGGCCACAGAAACAGAATATCGTCTCACGTTTCTTTTTCTGGAACTCTCTGGACATCTCTGTATATAGAAATGGCCCTTTTACAGGTAACACTTGCATTACCATGGCAACCACCTCTTGCCTTTTGTTTAGGGCTGTAGAGTTAAAGAAGAGGGAAGGATTGGAAGACCATTTCCTAACACCAGAATTTATGGCCCTCTTTTGGTGTAGGAGAGTCAGCCTTACAGATTTGTACCTTCTGGTACCATCACCATTTCAGGCAGACCATTCCCCCTCACACAATCCTCAAAGAAGAAGGGTTCTCTTTGTTTATGCTTGTTAGTATCTAAGTGTAGCAGTCTAAATCCCAAACTATACTAAAATGCAAATCAGTGTGCAACAAAGGACATAAAACAAATCTGTGCCACAAACCACAAAGCAATTGTGCAACATAAAATTATGGGGAAACTTTAAACATAAAAAAATCTGACATTTCACAGAATTGTAAACATTGCTCTTTGCACGCTAAAAATTGGGTCAAAACAATTCTGGATTGTTTCAACTTAACAGGGTTGGGTTTTGGTTTGACTCAGCACACTGGGTTAGGATAACTATCCAAAAATTGGGTTAAACTGACCAATGTTCAAAGTTGAAGTCACCAAAAATTGGGTTGAAACTGTTGTTATTACAGTATCATCTCCAGGCATGTGAGAAAGGCGTTAATGCTTAACAGGAAACCATTGATATCATTATGTTTTTGCATTAATTTGCAAAGTTCTCCGATGGGATCAGTTTTCTGCTGTTCATTTCTGCCAGTGTAATCAGTTTTCTGCTTCATTTCCATGTAATAGAATAGAATAGATAGAATAGAACAGAATAGAATAATCCTTTAATTGTCCCACAAGGGGAAATTTGGTTGTAACAGCAGCCAAAAAGACTGCCTGACTTGTGTAAAAAAAAACATGAGTTCTCCAGCAGTTTCATTCCTTTCATTTCTAGATATTTTTTCTAAAGATTTTGTGATGTAATTTGGTTTTTACATGAGATGCAAAGTTCTCCCATGTTATCAGTTTTAGCTGCTCATTTTCTACATGGCGCCTGACCTGCTTTATCATTTTATCAGTTTTCGTTTTTCTCTCATTTTGACTTTTTCTTCGGTGCCAATTCAGTTAAGTTTAAGTTGGTTTCTAGTGTGGGTGTGCTTGTTTCAGTTTAGATTTTTACTGTTTACTTCACATTACTAAAACTCTTAACTTTAATTTAGTTTACTTAATTTTGCTTTTTACTATTATTGTAAGACAAATTGTATCAGAGCAAGGCTGAAGAACACCAGGGGTTAAAATAAAAACACAAAATTATAAAAAAAAAAAAAAGTTTCTTGTATAGGAAATAAGAAGAAATAAGAAAAAGAAATATTAAAAGTAAATATATATATATTTAGAGTTAATTTCTTATTCTAGTGAACTAACTGATGAACACGTTTTTTTTTAAAGAATAATAAAAAAATTCTTTAAAAAGCATCCACTAATGCTGGTCAATTTGTAGTGGATACTGTGCAGCTGTATGATATTATATCTTTACTAGGTACACTTTGGTTCAAATTTTTGGTTTTACTTTCACGGCTCAACCACCATTAGCTGTGGAAATAAAGTCCACATTTGGCAGTTTTCACAGTTGAACCATGATAATGATGTAATGATGTTATTTGCATTACTTTGCAATGTTCTCTGTGTTATTAATCTACTTCTGCTCATTTCTGATGATGTTACCAATTTTCTCCTTCTTCTTTCCAATAATGGTATAAATTTTCTACTGCTGATTTACATGAGTGACATACTGAGTCACAAAGAGGAGGGGTTGGTTCTTGTTATAAGGCGCTGTTTGAAAGACCAAAGCATGTCATCTGCACTACTTTGGAGGTAAGAAGTCTGTCTTCAAATTCTTCATTTATTTGTTATTCAGCACTTTTCAGATGAAGTTATTGTAGTTAAAGTGCTTACCTTTTCTTGGCTCTTTTAGATGAGCTGAGTTGGCAGTTGAAGCAGAAATGTGATATGAGCTGCTCTTTACTTATTTTAATTTTTTCCCCTTAAAGCTAAAATAATTTCAATGATAGCAATTTAGCCTACTTTATTACTTTATTTCTGTGCAGTTAAGGTTATATGTTTAGTTTCCTTTTTCTGGTTAGGCCTAAATTGTTATAAATGTATCTGTTGACACAGATTTTCCTGTTCTGAAACTTTTTTTGTGTTTTTTTTTTTTTTAATCAAAGATTTACAAACTGCTCAAGCGACTCTTGAAAGACTGGTAAGTGCATTTACTCAACTGTTACAACCATGTTCCTAGAGATTGCTGGACAGAGCTTTTTTTCAGATTTTTTTTTAACATAAGTTCATTTTCACAAGTATTTCAATCTCTTAAAGCAAATAGAGCTGCACAACATGACATCAAGTAAATAAATGTCTGAACAAAGAGGAAGCGATTGTGTAATGTGTATACTGTAATGTGTATGTAATATGCACTACAGCATCATGGACTGTGGGTCTTAACTTGTGATTTGTGCAGTGAATAACAGTGAGGTTATGACTGACCTGTTGGCTTCTCCTGTGTATTTGCTGATCAGCCGATCAGAAACTGTACCATCAGCTGCATAGCCAACAACCGTAGCTGGAAATTTCACACAGTCATATAGATGCAGGGTGGAGCACAGGATCTAACAATGTACATGCAGTGTCTGACTTGGCTTCCGAACATAGGCTGTATTAAATGAGGCTGAAAAAAACGAACTAGTCACTTTGTTTCTGTTTCAACATTAGTCCCCTAGAGGACAGTCTTGTCTGGCAGCTTTTACAATCAGAGTCATGATCTGAATGCACTGTTGTGCCAAACACATATGCTTTTCTTAGAAGAGCTCTATAAATTTAATATAGGCTCTTGTCGGTGTTCCTTTCTTCTCTTATGTATTTATTTCATTCATTTCCATTATTATTCACACGAGTACATGTGTAATATTATCTGTCTATCTAACTATGAAAATATTCCAACAAATTATGAAATGAAGAACTGAAAAACACTTGAAACATATTTACAAGAATGACTTGATACAATCTTTGGTTCATATGGTACTATGTCATGTCATATTTACTCTCACATCGTGAGGCACTCTGTGTGAAACTTCAGAAAACTGTTCTTCTGTGCTGTGAAACAGAGGTGCACATTATTCAACAACTTTTGTGATCCTGCATCTTCCCTTTTCTTGTTCAGTTCATTTCAGTTATATTTATTTAACTCCAAGTCACAACTATAGTCACCTAAAGGTGCTTTATATTGAAAAGTAAAGATTCTACAATAATACAGAGAAAACCCAAGCAATCAGATAATCCTCTATGTGCGAGCACTGGCAACAGCGGCAAGGAAAAGCAGGAATAAATCCCTTGCCTAACCCAACTCATGCAGGGGAGACATCTACCCCAACTGGTTGGGGATGAGGGTTTGTCATATATTGTTTACTTGTATTGTCTAACCGGAGATCCTGATTTGGAATGGGAGCTGTGGGTCTCTTTTGAGATATCCAAATGTTGGGCTGCCATCAAGAAGAACCCCTTATTCCACAATGTTGCCCTGAGGAAAAGAAAACTGAAATTTTTTAACATGCAAAATAAAAGACTCTTTCTAAAACCTGAAAAACTGCTTTCTACAGCTTCACACACAAGTAATTTTTATTTAAACATTGATGCCATTTTAAATATGATTAGTAGGACAAATATTTTTACCTTCTTCTCACACCTTGTGGTCTTTTAACCAAGCTTGATAGTGACTTTAAAATCTTAATTAACTGAAATTTGATATTTTTTAAAACACTGATTGGTTGGCACCATTTAAGTTGCACTTCTTCTATTTGCTGGTGGTACCTGCTGTCCAGTGGTCTGCCCTTCCACGATGCTGTCTCTTCTTCCAGAAATGAATTTAAAGTGCTTCTCATCACATGCAAGATCTTGAACAATCAGGCTCAGTCTTATCTTAAAGACCTCACAGTACCGTATTACCCTAATTGAGCACTTTGCTCTCAGACTGATATACGTGTGGTTCTTAAGATATTTAAATGTAGAATGGGAAGCAGAGCCTTCAGCTTGCAGGCCTCTCTTCTGTGGAACCAGTTTCCAGTTTTGATTCAGACACCTTCTCTACTTTCATGATTAGGTTTAAAACTTTCCTCTATGACAAAGCAGATAGTTAGGCCTGGATCGAGTAACCCTGAATCTTCCCTTAGTCACACTGCAATAAGCCTCGGCTTTTGAGGGCTTCCCATGATGCACTGCATATTTCTTCTTCACTCACCTTTCACTCACTGTGAGACTGTGTTTACAGACCACTTTGCATTTAATCCTTTGTTATTATTAATGTTGCATTCTCTTCCACAGCGCGTCTTTTGTCTTGTCTTCCTCCTATTACTCCCAACTACTCACGACAGATGGCTGTCCCTCCCTGAGCCTGGTTCTGCTGGAGGGTTCTTCCTGTTAAAAGGAAGTTTTTTCTTCCCATGGTTCCCAAGTGCTTGCTCATTTGTAGTGGATACTGTGTAGCTGTATGATATTATATCTTTACCAGGTACACTTTGGTTCAAATTTTTGGTTTTACTTTCACGGCTCAACCACCATTGGCTGTGGAAATAAAGTCCACATTTGGCTGACTATGGTGCAGTTTTCACAGTTAACACATATTCTGTTGTTTTAAATTTGCCTAAATGTTGTGCATTCAAAATGCAAGATGGACCCAGTTTTACCAGCTGCAAGATTTATGTGAGCTAGGGTCACATCAGTAAAACTAATTTATTATTGTAAATAAATACTGTCCAAAAATCTTGAATCCAACTCTCTTTCTTTATATTTCGCTTCAAATGTTCTTGTAAGTTCTTAAATAATAATAATAATAATAATAATAATAATGGATACTTTATTGATCCCCATGGGGAAATTACTTGTTTTTCTCTGCATTTGACCCATTCACTCTGTGAAGCAGTGGGCAGCCCACTAAGCAGGCGCCCGGGGAGCAGTGTGTAGGGACGGTACCTTGCTCAGGGGTACCTCAGGGTAGCCGTTAAATGGGCCTTGAACAATAGTTCTCCAGGCTTTCCCAAGGTCTTTTTAAGTTTTTGTTTTGACACCGGCTTCTTTTTCCACTCTTTTTCATTCTAATACTTGTACCTGTGCATACCTACCACTTGCATCAAAATAAAAACTTTGTACCTCAATAATGACTTGTGAAGTCATTTAAGAATGTATTTTTTAATTCTGTTATTTATTTAAACATTACTAAATTAATGTATTGTATAGTAACTTTA